>NW_015150898.1:305579-342935 GCF_000732505.1 Cyprinodon variegatus | reverse complement strand
TCTGTTTCTTCTGTTTTTTCTTTCTGATCTTTCTGATATACCTCAGATCAATATCTGTAACTCAAAGAAATATTCACCCCATAAGCAATTTGTTTTTTGCTAATAAATTGTGTAAACTGACATATTGGCGTCAGTTTACAACTAAGAAATTGTTGATTTGTTGAACAGCAGGAAACTGAGTGGGGCTTACTGCAGGTAAAGAGCTGCACCACTCTTAATGGGTAGGAGGATCCGAGATGAAGGGTTGAGGGTCGTTGCGTGGGTGATGTCCTGAGGATATAAGGCAGGAAACTTGTGCAGATTTTAGGAGAGAGAAGGAATATAAAGGAGCCCTCTCTGTTTGTCCCCATTCTCCGCAGACTGCGTCTGATTTTTACTATTGGTTTTACCAGGAATGTGACATAATTTACGAAAACGGACATCACTCTCTGCTGAGTCGCTCCTCCTAGACAGGCTGATTCACTTAGGGGTTGGCAATAAATTAAAGGATCTTCTTGTAATAGGAAATAAAATGAAATGTGTTTTATTCATCCATCCATTATCTGACACGCTTGTCCAGAGTGGGGTTGCAAGGGGTGCTGGTGCCTATCTCCAGCTGTCTACTGGCGAGAGGCGGGGTACACCCTGGACAGGTCGCCATTCCATAGCAGGGCAACATAGAGACAAACAACCATTCACACATACATCTACACCTAAGGAGAATTTAGAGAAGCCAATTAACCCAGAGAGAACTGACGCATGCTCAGGGAGAACATGCAAAATCCATGCAGAATCTTCTTGCTGCAAGGCAGCAGTGCTACCCACTGCACCACTAAGCAGCCCAGAAATGTGTTGACGTATAATTGATGTATAATGATTTGATAATAGTCTGGTGTCAGTCACTCACATGACCTATAAGCTATTTTAAAAACTTATAATTTTAAAGAAGAGGATTATAAAAAACAAAATAGAAAATGGAATAACACTGGACAAAAAGTAGTGTGCCTGCTCCTTTTAAACTAGAAAAAGGATTTAGCTTTCTACTAATTTCTTTTATTAAGTGTTTAGTTCAGATATTTACTGAGGGTCCCCATGAGACCACTATATGTGGGAGAGGTCACAAAATCTGCTGCTCTCCTCAACAGAACCCTCCTCTCTTCCCCCATTTCCTCTGCCTCTGTTGAAGACAATGAATAGAAATCCTCAGCCTCATTTTGCCGCTCTCTTACTAAACTATCATTGCTGGTACGTGTCCCTGTCAGTCACAGCTAACACCAAACCCTGCACTCAATCTGACACCAGTTACCTCGTCCAACTCGCCTCACCCCCACATTCCACAGTAACACTTGGAGCGATTTGAGCTGCGCTATAAGTTGTTTAGTCATGTTTTTAGAAAGGGGCTACTGCTGCTTTTTAGGAATTTGCCATAACTGGAAATAAGCCTTTTAATCACTGGAGGAGTTTTGGCCCACTATTTACCACAAAAATATTACATTTGCATTACCAAAGACTTGTTTCAGGTCATTCCACAGCAACTCAAGTTCAAATCCAGACTGTGACCAGTTTTTTTGTTGTTGTTTTTTCCACAGCACTCAGAGGTGGAATTGTTGCCTTAGATCATTGTCATGCTGTTAAGGAAACCAACTGATGGCTGGACGTTATTCTTAAGGATTTTATTGTAGAGAGTAGCTCTACAAAAAGATTGGTCTGTATTTTTTATATCCTCAATAAGATTGGAAACATATTGGGCACTTCTGGGAAGGTATACGGCTGTTTCTCTTTTTCTCTCTATTCGTAAATCTTGCCTTTTATTATGGTTCACTGAAATCCCCAAACAAGCCTGTTCCAATCGATAAATACTGGTAACTTTGTTACTTGGACTTCTTTTAGTTGGGGCATGGTATGTTACTGTCTGAGATCAGTTTAGAAATTAGAAATTGAATTTTATTGCTCTCACAAAGTAGAAATTCAATCTGTATTTAATCCATAGGCTGCCATTGTGTTGCACCCGGGGAAAAGTGTGGGGTTAACGATTTTGCTCAGGAACCCAGAGTTGAGGCTGTGGGGATCAAACTAGGGACTTGCAACCCAACTAGGCCAATACTTCTTATGTTGTCAGACTAGAACTGTGACTTCTACAATGCACAGGGCTAGTGCTGGAGTGTGAACATTGAATATAACTAGAAACTGTGGCTATTCACAGGTATGTTTTTGATTTAACAATATAGAAAACAATTTTCCATACATTTCTGTTTGAATTTTGAGTGAAATATCCTTCTCCTCTTGTTTCCTTTTTATTTGGTGTTTTGTTTTACTTTAAGATTACCATTAACGGTAAACTTTTGCATCTAATTTGTCTGCCTTCTACCTGCATGTAGGTTCTTCTCTATACTAAATTCAGACAAGATCAACCACTTTTCACAGATATGCTTTCTCTAGCCAGCAAAAGGTAAATAATCAGGCCTACTCAACAAATTAAAACATTAACTTACAGAATTTGGCAACATTTTAAACCTTAATAGTCTGGTTTGGTTGCTTTGGTTATTGTTTTGGTTTTGGACCCCCGCCTTTGCAGCCACCATAACTACCTCCAGCTGCTGCCACTTATTATCCCCAAGGCTTTTCTTTTATATACCTGCCTCACTCTTCACTTGCTGTCAGAATGTGAAACTAATAGCTCTGCTTGCATGCCCTTCCAGAGGTTTATTAGTCCTCCGGTTACTGCGATTCAGCCTAGGCATATCATCTCTCCCAACTGAAGTCTAGTCTGGTGCTTTTGGCTAATCCAGTTCAAGTCTGCTCTTGCATTAACTCTCACACTCCGTCTCACTCTTCTCCAGGACCTGCCTGCCTTCCTCTTGTCTGAAACATCCTCACCTTAAAACGTCATATTGTGTCAGCTTGAATTGCAGAGTTCTCCATGCTAAAACATATCACAAATTAGGTGTACTTTATTGTTTAACATCTGCTTAAAATATGTTTTGAATGATTGTCATGTCACATGAACCATCAGAGCCCACAGAATTTACACTAATTTCTAAAAATCAAATATCCAATAGGAGATTGAAAAAGCTGAAAACAGTATATAGCTACGTTTATAGCTATGACGCTAGAAAAATAGAGCCAAGTTAAAGTAATTTACATATGTTATGACCATAGAACAACAAAGGTAAGACTTTTTGGCTTCATGAAATGAGTCTCAATGTTTCCTTTATTGCCTGATTGAGTGACAAATACATCTAGACCAGTGACACTGTTAAATTTGGTCTTTTAAGCATACGTCCCCCTATAATTGGCCAGAGAACTATGTATAGGTTGCGATACGGGGGATTTATTTCCACCTTAGACATCTAGAACAATCATTAGACTAAATTAAATTGTCATATTTGCCTAAAAGCTGAAAAAGCTTACATAACTTGTGTGTCTGCTGTTCTGTATATGTATAGTAAAACTAGAGGTCATCCTGCTTACTTCACTTATGCTAAATCCATGAGGTGGACAGAATTTACAGATTGCCAAGTGTTTTCTTTCAATGTTGTTCAACCTCTTCATGCTTTTGAAAGGAACCAAGGATATGTTCAGTAGATGTGTTCTCTGTGAAGGAAAAGCTGGAGGTAAATGTTCATTTTTATAAAGCAGTGGATATACAAATAATCTGCATTAAATAAAGAACCAAATGCCATGGTGTTGTAAACTTTCTAACAGCATGACTAACAAAATTGTATTTAGTCTAAATGGAAGGATGTAGCTGTGCTCTGACCAGTAATGTTTTTAATACACATGCAGTACAATGTATATCTGAAGGTAAAGGTCAAAGGGAGCTATGTTTTGTATCTTTATTACTGTTATTGTTTTGTTTGTTTTTTTTTTGTTTTTTTTTTGTTTTTTTTATTTTACAAAACCAAAAATTGTTGAACCAGACTTAATACAACTTGTCAAGGCCAAAAAGCATAAAAGCAAAATCTAGGCATAATGATTGCAATCTTAGGCCAAGAAGGACTAGGAAAGTTCTCTAGAACAAGACTGCTGAAGAACTCCCACCCTCAAAAGAACCAATTTAGTTCCTTCACCAGAGTATTTATTTAAAAAATCATTTTTGAGGTTAGAAGTTATTTTTTAGGTTTAACTTTTTTATTCTTAAGGTTGTAATGTATCTTTAATAACACACTGCTGTGGCCTTTGGCCACAGCCCAAGTTCATACTTGATTCAATCTAAAACAAGGAGTCAACTTTCTGCAGGATTTTTTTCATTCTGAGGAGAAACTAGCTTGATCGTGCAGCATAATTTATAAGATTCTGCTGTAACTGTGCTACCATACCTCACTGTCATCTGAGCTGACACCTCTTCTCTAACCTAGATCCCTGCTTCTCCTTTTTCAGGACTGTCTTTCTTTTTTAGTCTCTGCAGCATAACACTCAGCTTCTTCATTCTTACCCCAGGTAACTAAAATGCTCCCAACTTTTCTCTGTGCTCAATTTCGACTAACAACCTGCACTGAATTATTAAAGTTAATGGCAACTCATGGAGAGATAGCATGTATATTATTTTTTTAATATCACATATTCTTGTTTTTTCAATACTATACTACAGATTACAACCAAACTTCTTTCTCTACTTTAGTTACCTTTACAATTTTACATATTTTAACCTGAAATGATCTGAACATTGCTTTTGCATCACAACCCAAATGTGTATCATAATTTCTTATATCATAATATAATTGATTTGAGCTCAATTCACACTTTTATTTGTTGTTCTAACACACAGCCAGTAGGGCATGTGTTCATAAACAATATATGAGATTCCCAATATTATCTGATTACATAACATATTGACCAACCCTCCTGGGGTGGGCAACAAATATGTTAAAGTTGGACAACAAGTCATGCCGTACTAGTTAATTTATTTCCATGTTCATATTAGTTTTTTAATTCTCTTCAGTTTATTTTTTACTTTGTTTTACCTAATTTATCTTAGTTTAGTTTTAGGATTTTTCCAATATCTTAGCATAATTAAGCTGCAGTTCAGTTTCATAAAACCAGTAACACATGACTTACATCAACAATTTATTATGTGGAGCTACCAGGCTCCTGACCAGGTTAGCAGCCTGGCTTACTCTAACCTGGGTGCTATATTTGCTCAGTTAGACACTGATCAGACACCAATGACTTCTTTTTCTTCTTCTTCTAATCTTCTTATTTGGATCATTGGTGGGTTTTGGATCATTGAGAAATTACCGCCATCTACTGTGGCTGGACTGTGGTCCAGCGTATCTGACCAACCCCATCTACACTCACCGGCCACTTTATTAGGTACACCTGTCCAACTGCTCGTTAACACTTAATTTCTAAGCAGTCAATCACATGGCGGCAAATCAGTGCATTTAGGCATGTAGACATGGTCAAGACAATCTCCTGCAGTTCAAACCGAGAATCAGTATGGGGAAGAAAGGTGATTTGAGTGACTTTGAACGTGGCATGATTGTTGGTGCCAGAAGGGCTGGTCTGAGTATTTCAGAAACTGCTGATCTACTGGGATTTTCACGCACAACCATCTCTAGGGTTTACAGAGAATGGTCCGAAAAAGAAAAAACATCCAGTGAGCGGCAGTTCTGTGGGCGGAAATGCCTTGTTGATGCCAGAGGTCAGAGGAGAATGGCCACACTTGTTCGAGCTGATAGAAGGGCAACAGTGACTCAAATAACCACCCATTACAACCAAGGTGGGCAGAAGAGCATCTCTGAACGCACAGTATGTCGAACTTTGAGGCAGATGGGCTACAGCAGCAGAAGACCACACCGGGTGCCACTCCTTTCAGCTAAGAACAGGAAACTGAGGCTACAATTTGCACAAGCTCATCGAAATTGGACAATAGAAGATTGGAAAAATGTTGCCTGGTCTGATGAGTCTCGATTTCTGCTGCGACATTCGGATGGTAGGGTCAGAATTTGGCGTCTACAACATGAAAGCATGGATCCATCCTGCCTTGTATCAACGGTTCAGGCTGGTGGTGGTGGTGTCAAGGTGTGGGGAATATTTTCTTGGCACTCTTTGGGCCCCTTGGTACCAATTGAGCATCGTTGCAACACCACAGCCTACCTGAGTATTGTTGCTGACCATGTCCATCCCTTTATGACCACAATGTACCCAACTTCTGATGGCTACTTTCAGCAGGATAATGCGCCATGTCATAAAGCTGGAATCATCTCAGACTGGTTTCTTGAACATGACAATGAGTTCACTGTACTCAAATGGCCTCCACAGTCACCAGATCTCAATCCAATAGAGCATCTTTGGGATGTGGTGGAACGGGAGATTTGCATCATGGATGTGCGGCCGACACATCTGCGGCAACTGTGTGATGCCATCATGTCAATATGGACCAAACTCCCTGAGGAATGCTATACACTACTGTTTATGCTCTAAAAACATTCTAAATGACTTTGTTTCGAGTAAATTATGGACGCTACCAACTCAGGACACTTTGGACGAGCAGTATGGAGGAATATTGACACGTTTTTTGTGGACTTTTATGGACCTTTCTGTCTCGGGCAACATAGACCTCCATTATTTGAATGTCAGCAGACAGCAAGAAGCCTCCCAGATCTCCAGATGCATTTGAGATATCAAAAAAGTACTCCAGAGTGTTGTTCAGCATGGGGGTGAGTAGAAAATGAAGGCTAATCATGTTTTGGGTGTACTATTCCTTTAAGCTATCACCTTCAGTGTCAATATGGATGTTAAAAACCCCCACTATGATGACCCTATCAGAATTTAACACCAAATCAGATAGGGACTGTGAAAACTCATCTAAAAATTCAGAGGAAGCCTGGTGGACAATACAAAGTTACAAAAACAAGAGGTTTTCTTGCTTTGCAATTTGCATAATTTGGGAATTTGGGATAATTTTGGCAATTTGGGAAACTGAGGGTTAAAAATGTTCAAACGAGTTGTAATTATTACCTGCCTTTGGAGTAATTAGTAAGTCAGACTAAAAGATTGTTGCTACTCCTCCTCCTCGCCCAGAATTTCTGGATACATTAAAGTTTAGATAACTAGAAGGAGTTGCCTCATTTACGCTCACATAATCCTCTTGCTGCAGCCAAGTCTCTGTTAGGCAACATAAATCGATGTGATTATCACACATCAAGTCATTAACTAACTTTGAGGAAAGAGATCTTATGTTAAATAAACTACATTTAATCATTTCAACTTTCTTCCCCAATTGGATTTATTTTTATGTTTACTAGATTATCATGATTTACTCCTTTGGGAATCTTTTCTTTATAGATTCATTTTAATTTATTTGATTTTGGTCATGGGCAAGACACTGTTTGGATGGAATAATGCAGGGGTTACAATAGAGAAGCTGCAGAGAGGTGTGTTAAACTATGACTCTGCCTCCTGGTCTGCACCCTGGGTTGTCAAGGCTTTGGAGGACTAATAAATTTGGCCAAATTCCTAGAAAAAAGCGCTGCACCATCCAAAGTGGGATGGTACAAACAATACACTTGGTTAACTTAGAAAATGATATTCAAATTAGCTATCTTCATTCATATCCAATATTTTTTGGTGTTTTAGCATCAGATTGCTGATTAGCTCTAAATTTAGTACAGTGCAAATGTACTGATGTAACTCATCAGGAGGTACTGTAGCATTGGCTGGAATATGAATTGAAAACATTGAGATCTAAATTGTTATAAGGTTATAATGATGAAATCGATCAATAAGAACTTCAAGGACTTTAACAGTCACTTAGGTGACATGGTTTACATGTGTTTCAAGGAAATCATATTCAGAGAAAAAGCTTTCAAACCCTACATTATATATAAGTGTTAAGTCTGTGGCATCATATTTAAAAAGACTTTAAGTTGTAATTGCTGTCAAATTTGAATCAACAAAGTATTAAGCTAAGGCTGTGTCTACTTGTGTGCATTTTTTTCATATTTATATGTTTACTCATCTTTATAAATGTTCACAATTTCAAAACACAGTGTTGTTTTATATTGTCATGCTGTTGTATTGTGTATAAGGTTTTGAGGAAAGAGATCCATTTAAACCATTCAGAATGAGGGGGTATCAAAATAAATAAATATAAGTAGTGCAGCACTGGGAATACTCTCTGAATACACTTTGTATGTAAGTGGAAAAACTATTATAAGAATGTATTCAATTGCTCTCTGCTGTGATGATGAAAGCTCTGGTCTAAATTGTGTTTGCAGTCCCAAAGTGAAAATCACATTTTCCACTAACAAGTGGTCCAGTCTCCCTTGCATCTCATTCCTCTCCCCAGAGTAAAAAATAATAAACACCAAGGCTACAGAGAAATTTAAGCTTATATCATCACCATATAAGTTACAAATAGCACAGTGATCGCATAAAGCCCACTAAGAGTTACACTGGCTGCAAAGCATAATCATTTTTGTGATGAAAACAGTGGAAATGATAGTATAAATCAAAATCTTGTTGGCAGACAGCAGTTTTACAGCTGCTCTGCATGACATAATTATATTCACGTAATGTCCATAATGATCCTGGAGCTTGAGCTTGACTTAACGACTACCTCTAAATCAGCCTAGAAACTGATTACTGTTGGTAGTGTGTTTAAGTTCGATTAAATGTGTAATGCTCTCTCATAACAGAACGAGTCTGAGCAACATGTTTCAGTTTTTTCTCAGTTAATTTGCAAGAAAGAATGTTCAGGAGACAGAAATCCAAATTAGTGATGTAGCACAGATAAATTGTTTCTTATAATGAATCTTATGTGTGAAAAACCCATAAGAAAGGCAATTTATTTATTTCCCATTAAGATAATGGTGAACTTTAAAATGTTAAATTATTTTCTCACCAGGAAAATTCAAGTCCACACAATTCAATATCCGAGAATCAAATGTGTATGAGTAAAATAATGTGTATCTAAAGTTAATCTAAGCTTGATCTACAGAGATCCTCTTGTTGCCAGGATTTCAAAGACAGTTTGTGGAAAAACTCTTTCAAGGCTTATAAGACATGGAATGCAAACATCAAAGATAAAGTCAACCTAGTCAAAAATAGTTAAATATATATATAATTTAGACAAAGTTTTTTATCGCAAACAAACCTTGACAGTAAAAGCAGATTTGCCTGATCAAGTTGTCAAGGCTTGGATGAGCAGGCTTAAGGTAGTGTATTATATTATTTATATTAGAGTATTTCACAATGTGTCAATATTTCTATTAAAAAAAACACCGTTTTTTTTAGGATTTAACCACCACTACTTTCCATTTGTAGTTCTTGTCCAGTAACCTGTCATAAGCCCGATTGAATTGTGTAGTTTAATTAGAATTCTACAAGGTATCCTTCTAGTAAGCCTCCCATGGGAAGTGTTTGCAGAGAGGGACTTTCAGTACAATTGTGTGAGCTCATTTGAAATCACTAAGCAGCACCGTTCTCTCATGTCCAGCTAATCACTGCGGCATTAGGCATTGTTCATTTGTTTCAAAAATAGCAGAGTTAACTGATAAATTAAGCTCATACCAAATTTATTCCAACCTTGCTCTGCAAGCTGGATTGTTGTGCAAAGTTTTCAGTCTCACAACAATGTGGCATGTCTTGAAAGATTCCTCCTAATACGTCCATTTCGTAACAACCAGAGGGTGTCATGCCAGCAGTGTTTTTGGGGGCGGGACATGTAGGAAGGAAGACAGTCAGAAGGGCCTTGCCGGGGCATTACAAACATGGCTATGTTGGAGGATACACCTGTAGATACCGCAATTGACTAGCTAAAATAGTGGCAGTTTCTCATTTTAAAAAAGGAGCAAATAGAACAATTTTGTGTATTTGTAGGTGAGAAAGATGGCTGTGCTTTTCTCCCTTCAGGAGTTGGAAAAAGTAGGATTTATCAGCTTACTCCGCTAGTTGTGAAAACATTCAAGAAGCTGCAGACAAATCCTATTGTGATCAGCATGGTTTAATTCATTCAGGAGGAAGGCACAAACATCTCTACCATCCACAAAGGCAAATATCATTGATTTTTTTTTTTTTTTTTTGGCTTGTTTTGTTGTCATTTTGACATGTTGCAGTTATACATTTCATTACATTGTATTGCTCCGTATTGTGGCTAATGTATCTATTGGCTTCTGCCAAGATGTATTTTTTGGAGTTTGTGAATTCACAAATCTCGCAGCAATTCATCTTCATTGCATGGTAAAGTGGAAACAGATGGGTTATACAAAGACCTACATTTGCAAAGCAACTGAGTTTTTCTAATATTTAAACGAAGACAGATCAAGAATCTCAGCACAGCCACAAGTGCTCTGTTCCCTCTATTTTGAGCCAAAATCTTAGCACAGCCAGTCAGTTTGTTTTGTTCATCAAGCTGGAATATGGACTGATAAAAGCTCAGGAAGATCTTGGGAGCTGACCAATTCAAAAAATTAAAAACATTTAAAAAAAAAGTAAATAAATAAAATAAAAACCATCAACAAAATCTTCAAATGCATTTTAAACTACCTGAAGATTGTGTATGGAGGCCTAATCGAGCCCACCATACAAAGAATTGCAATAATCCAAACAACATGCAATAAAGGCATGATGGGCACACTCTAGAGCAACATGAGGCAGACTGGCTTGACTTTACTAAGCAAACAAAATTGTCAACATTCACCTGTTTAACTCTGTTTCTCCTTACTGCTCTTCTGATCCACCTGCTCCTCCCTTTATTTAACCTGCTCGCTACCGTTCATCAGAGCAAGATTATTTCTCACGAGCCAGTCGAGAGAGTGGGCCAGCGTTACCTTAGTTTTTCTGATTCCCTGATCTGTCTCTTAATCATTGAACCTGCCTGTTCCTTTCCTGATTTTTTCCTGCTTGATTTTATTTGTAGGCTGTACCTGAATCTGCCTCCTGACTTCACCCTCTGGATTAAACTGCATTCCTTAGTCTGCTTGGATCTGAACTCCTGCCTGTTCTGCAGCCTTCAAGACTTTAGCGTCTAAAACTCTCTTGCAGCATCCACTGTGTCTTGTCAGCCGACAATCAACCTTGTTCTCTGGGTAGGGACTGAATTTTAAAACCAGGTTAGTTACATTTGCGTTCATAATGATCCTCCATCAGATTATTATGGTAACTAACCTGTGTTACTCTCTTGTAGATACCAGACAATTCTTTCCTTTAATACCGCTAATCCATGTTGAGTGTGGTACACACCATTTCACCAAACAGTACGGTGACTACTTGTAGTACTATATTTAGGCCTACTAACTGAGTAAAGGATTGTAGACACCTGTAATGCTAATTAGTGGACACACCTTGATTTAATATGTACTTTTGGTCACATTCTTTAGGTCTTGTCTAGGTGTACCATCATTTATGTCCAGGTCTTTTTTTCAAAGTTTCATCATTTCATCAATCATTCTATTGAAGCATCTTCAAAGTTATGTCTGACTTTGGTTTTTTCATTTTCATAGAATATATTTTTGTTATTACTTTTGTCAAATGTAAGATATTTTGACAATGGAGTGTTTTTCTTTCATTAAACAAGGGGGTAGGCTTTTAACAATTCTGTGTATATTGTCAGGAATCCTGTCTGTGTGTTTGTGTTTCTGTATTTGTCTCCCTTCCTCCACCAGGAGGCGCCTGGTTGTGGTCCGCCTCCCCACACACCTGCAGAGGGTTACCTCCTTAACAGAGCACTCTTAAGCTGCTGTCTGCCACTACCTCGACGCCAGAGTGTTAGCCAGTTTTCGGTACTCTAGCCAAGCTTAGTTTTGCTGAGTCAAACTGAGTTTTTGTCAACCTGAGTCTTACCCTTGTTATTTTGTCTTTGCCTCTCGGCAGGCAGTCATCCTGCAAACATGATGTTTCGGACCCTCTCTCCCTGGAAGGATAATCTGAGCTTCAAACTGAGCTGAGGATCCAAACTGGAGGTTTGGATCAACTTCCCTCCAAGAGATCGTTTGAGCTTCACACTGAGCAAGGGATTCATCTCCACAACGCCCCGTTCAAGTACCACAGGAAATCTAAGTGGCAGTCAGTTTCTTCGTTCACCTACAAACAACAGCATTCTTGGTAAACCCTGCCCCCCCTCCATCGAATGAGACAAACACTTGAACACCCCACACCGACTGGAGTCTAAGAGTCAACCACTTTTCTGGAATCGTGAGTCAGCAGTCTATTTATCCTTTTCAAGTTCGAGAATCGGATTTCCCATTGAGCCTGAATTAACCGCAGTGTCTTCCCCTCACCTTCCAGTTCCAGTTGAGCAGTGTTCAAAGCAACACTTGATTCTTCACAATCTCCTAAATAAACCTGTTAAACCTTTTCCCTGGTCTCTCTCTGTATTGGTTTACTGCTTTTGGGTCTGATCATAGTTAAATCATGTTGGGATATATTGCCAAAATGGATTTTCTTTTTCTTTGTTCCTCTCACCACATGGAAAAGGGGGAATCCCTCATTTATTTACACGCCTTTCTCACACACAGGTACACTGTTCGTTAATATGTTTTGCTAAACGACTTCTGCTGCTATTTGTTAATATATTTTTAATCATTTACCAATTTTTAAGCTGGATGTATTAATTTTACATGATTAATTGTACTGTTATCATCATACCTGCTGCTAACGGACACTAGTGAATGTATTAATATCTGGCATATTTTGGAAGCCAGTAAACAGACTCTTATGGTTTTATTCCTTTGTTTTCTATTTTGTTTTATTCTTTATTTTCGATTTCTTTAAACTAGTCATTTAATCTACTTTGTGTTTATTATTCTAGTAGCCTGTAGTGTTTGCATAGATGTTAGATTTTCTGTAATCCTGAATTATTAGAATAAAGACATCATTGGTTAACTTGTAGTGGTTCTGGTCTTTCATATAGCGGAGGATTTATCACTCAGGTTGGATCCACCCCTTTTGGTAATAGTGCAAATAAACAGAGATAAGAGGTTCTTTATTGATAAGTGGCTCTGCTAGCCACTTAACCTGGGCCACTAGATTGGTGGAGACCTGGATTTTAACAGCCGGTCCAGGAACCCTCCAGAGGTGAATCCGCAACCCGNCTGAGCTGAGGATCCAAACTGGAGGTTTGGATCAACTTCCCTCCAAGAGATCGTTTGAGCTTCACACTGAGCAAGGGATTCATCTCCACAACGCCACGTTCAAGTACCGCAGGAAATCTAAGTGGCAGTCAGTTTCTCCATTCACCTACAAACAACCGCATTCTGGGTAAACCCTGTCCCCCCTCCATCGAAAGAGACAAACACTGGAACACCCCCACACCGACTGGAGTCCAAGAGTCAACCACTTTTCTGGAAACGTGAGTCAGCAATCTATTTCTCCTTTTCAAGTTCGAGAATCGGATTTCCCACTGAGCCTGAACTAACTGCAGTGTCTTCCCCTCACCTTCCAGTTCCGGTTGAGCAGTGTTCAGACCAACACTGGATTCTTCACAATCTCCTAAATAAACCTATTAAACCTTTTCCCCGGTCTCTCTCTGTATTGGTTCACTGCTTTTGGGTCTGATCATAGTTAAATCATGTTGGGATATATTGCCAAAATGGAGCTAAAATCAGTTGGATGAGCAATCTGAAACCATTCCCCTTTTCTTTTCCACAAAGAAGAACAAAAGGGTTCCCGGAAAAACACAGTACCAGCCTACTGTGGGAGGCGGTCACCTTAAATCAAAGACCAATAAGCTGATACTCCAACAGGAAGTGCGCTGACCTTTTTCTTTCTATTTTCCGGTGGGCTTTGGCCTGATGGAGAGGCTCATTTCACGTGAAATACCAGAAGAAAGCTGACTGGAAGTAGCTTTCGTTTTCCTGCGTCAAAAGTCACGGATCGCAGTGTTCCATCGTGCATAGCGGCTGCGCCAACTGGGGAGACGGAAGCCTTTGAAGCTGACCACGGAGTGAGTGCATTTTTCCCCTTTTTGGACGGATCAGCCGGGAGGACGGTCCTCGCCTATCACTTCCGCAAAATTCATCCTCCTCGACTCAAGAGCACATCGAGCCCTCTGCTGTAGCACCGAACTGACTGAACTTTCCCGAGGACGGACCCGGTGCCGAGAAAAACCTCTGCGCGGCCGGAACCAGGCCACGGTTCCCTCGGAAACACCACTCCTTCACGGACCAAAGGCAGCTCTCAGTAAATCAATTTCCTTTCCCTTTTGATGCATTAATGAGGTGCTGCTCTCAGCGAGAGAGACAGGTAGATTCAGGGATTTGAATTAATGCTGATTTTTAATCTGTGCTGGTTATAAGAGTTGGTTCATTTGGTTGAAGTAAGTGTGCTGTGAGACTGCAAGTGAGATTTCTTTCCCCTCTTTCTTTTCCTTTCCTATCTTCTTTTGTTTCTACCTTAAGACCGGTATAGAATTGTCACTTTCAACCGCGTGGGGCCACGTGGTTGGGGCCATCTTGATTACAGACTGTCCCCCCCCCCCCAATTTTATTTGTTCCTCTCACCACGTGGAAAAGGGGGGATCGCTCATTTATTTACACGCCTTTCTCACACACAGGTACATTGTTCGTTAATGTGTTTGCATAGATGTTAGATTTTCTGTAATCCTGAATCATTAGAATAAAGACATCATTGGTTAACTTGTAGTGGTTCTGGTCTTTCATATAGCGGAGGATTTATCACTCAGGTTTGATCCACCCCTTTTTGGTAATAGTGCGAATAAACAGAGATAAGAGGTTCTTTATTGATAATTAATAGCTCTGCTAGCCACTTAACCTGGGCCACTAGATTGGTGGAGACCTGGATTTTAACAGCCGGTCCAGGAACCCTCCAGAGGTGAATCCGCAACCCGGTAAGTAGATAATTTAAAGCTACAATTATCCAACTGAGAACACTAAATTGATTTTACCTTTGATTTTGAATAGGTTAAAGAATTAGCTATAACTCCAGTTCTAGTTAATTATCTATTCATTATCTGCAGGATATTATTTTGCACAACAATCATGACATATAATATAATCACCAAATAACAGTGCTGATTAAATCCCCCCCAAACACACTCACACACCCACACAAACACACACATACCCCGACATATCCGTGCAAAAACTGCCGAACACTCACCAGGCTGAATCCAATTAAGATGGTGGGAATCAAAGAAACTCTTCATATCAAATGTCTATTTTTTTATTGATCTGACATTTTGTAGGGCCATTTGAAGTTCATCCACGTTGGTTTGAAAAGTGCATGCCAACATGGACAGATTTTCCTTCTTGACACAGCAGTGACCAGCCCCAAATTCTGGGGGGGGAGAGCCGGCTCCAGCACCAGGCCAACACCAGTTGACATCTGACCGGACTACTAGAGGCAACACTTTAACAAGCCAACGATCCCTTCACAAAGAATTTTCGGAAGTGTATAAAACTCCTTCTTTACAGATGGTATGTAAGCCTTGATTTTCACCCCAAATCCTTCATGCTTCCTTCTATTGCGTACACATTTTCTCCAATACACGTGGAGAGGTGTGGAGTGCTGGTAGTCTGATATAGAGGCCAGAAATAATGAGGTAGAAACTGAAATGTTTGTGAACATAAAACTAATCTCTGCAGCTTCATGCCACGTGCTGACGTTAAGCAAAGACTGACAATCATATATAAGCATGGCAGATTGGTTTAAGCAGCAAATCTAAATCCAAGGGAGCAGGGAGATGGTGCGCCATGCTGTTGGCACCATCCTTTCCCCAATGAAGGAAAAGACAAGGGTATGTTCCAGCAAGGCTCCATGTGAAATGAGACATTTCAAGGTAATTTCACAGCTAGGTTTCTGTTGAGTTATACAGTATAGTTCTACACAACAGTTTTGCTGTGGCTGAAGTGTCTAAAAGAGGAGGCAATAGGAAAGGAATATGTTATACTACAAAATACTACCAAAATATACATCTTTGCATAATCACAAAAAAGGTAGGAAAACAGTTTGGTTGATCATAAAAACCTTGTTTTTATTTTTATATTGTTCGGATAGAATATAGACCAATTTAACATATGTTATACAGAGAAAATAAGTAGGACCCATTTATTAATATATTCCCGGATGTGGGAGCAATCTTCTGTACTAATTTATGGGGTACAAACATTTGTCTTCACCACTTTACCTTTTTGTCAGCACAGAGTTAAAATAGCTGTTTTGTAAACACAAAGAGGCACTAAACTACAGACAAATAGGAATTTTCAAGTAAATATTCGGCTTGACAGTGAAAGCGAACACAAAGCTTACGTTCTACAATACATAATACATTTTATAACTGCAGGAGGATTGCTGTTAAATGGTCAAAGGGATCTTAACTCACTGCTCTAACTGAGCTACAGTGATTACCTCTTCACTAGCCAACATCTATCGTGGGCTGCCATATGCTCTGACAGTCCTTTCACTTTCCAATTGGTGATAAATCCTTCCATTGACCAAACAACACCCCCTCTGACAGTGTGAGGGATCATCTGTCAACAGGCTTTCTTGCTGGGAGCGTTTGTTGTTTGTGTTTACAATGCCAGCATATTTATTGTAAATGAGCTTGGATGAGGATCAGAAGGGATGTTTTGTTAAGCCGGTGTGCTCTTTGCTGATGATAGATTGTTAGTGCTGACAGCCACACTTCACTGAGTTCCTGTTGGTTTTTTGGAGGAGAGGAACGCTCAAGAGGGGTGGGAAACGTTGAGAGTTGCTAAAAGTCAAAGTAACAAGAACAGCTTATAAAATAATAATTTATTAGAGTTCAACAGACATATCTTGACATTGGCTGTAACCCACTCTGTTGGGCATGTTTGTTTTCTTACTTGATGCTTTTTAAGGACAAAGCTGCAGGTGCATGATTCACAGAAAATACTGTATTTGACGTGAAGAGTTTTGCCCCTGACCTATTAAGACATCTTTCATGAAAAAAGTAATTTTTTCCCAGAAAATGTTCAAGTCATTGATGAAGTCGACAAATTTTGGAGAACATGTTTGTTTCAACAATGTACTAGTCATCAGAAGTATAGAAAATTACTCTTATCTCTACAATGGGCAGCCTCTAAATATCTGCTGGGAAATATTATGACATTAAATCATAGAGATAATTTTTCATAAAAAGATTTATGAGATTTATGGACACATTAAATGACTGTTTTTACCTGGTTAATGCCAGAATGAAATTTACAAGAAACAGCAAAAAAGTTTAAAAATAGCTCTGAGAGATGAAGAAATACACTGTCAAACATTTTTCAGCATTCTACTGTAACTGAGTTCTCTTAACGCTGACCAAGAAGAGGCACCTGTTGAAATGCAAACCTCCAACTGCTGCATAACACTTTTAGCAGCAAAGGTGGTACGATGGATATGAAACATGACAGCTCAATAAAAAATACCACTGGCATGAAAGCCAAGTAGATTTTGGAAAATTCCCAAATGATTACATTAGATAAGTAGGTCAGCATAATGTAAAATAGGAAGTACCCTGCATTACAATGCGTTTAGGGACCAAAGCAGTGCTTGTGTATTTACCTGCAGCAATTACATTCTAGTGTTATTTACAATAGAGTCAAATAGCTTACCTACATATATTATAATGGCAGTGATAATAGAAAGCTGTCAATTAATGAATACACCAGCAGCCATGGCGTTTCCTTTATTCCCATAATCTCACATTGTATAATTATACCAACAGACCTTATTTATATTGCATATCAGAAAACAATCACTGTTTCAATCTTAAGAAATGCAATTTGATATAAAACAAATAAAAAACACCATTACTAACAAACACTGACGATGTTTACCTACTCCACATAAATCTAACTGACTTTCAAACATTGTATGATTTTTATATATATATATATATATATTTATATATATATATATATATATATATATATATATATATAAAACAATAAACATAAAATGTTTATGAAAAACATATTTTCTCCTCTGTCTTTAAGCCTGTAAAAAGCCTCCGCAATATGCTACAGCTGAATGTCTGACTCATCACTCAATCACAAACTGTTGGGGCAGAGAAAACAATTCCTGCCTCAGTTTCAGAAGTCAGGTTTGTATCTGTAAAGAAATTAGCCAGTTCAGGAATAACATGCAGCAAAGAAATCTGTAGCAAACTGTTCTGACATCTACTTCACTTTAAATGGTAAAAAAGAGGAGCCAAGTCAAAAAGCAGCACAGCACTGAACTTTGGAAAGAATACCCCTCTTGATAAGTTCCACTCTGTGTTTCACGATTTCTATGCTAGCTTCTCCTCCATTAATTCTATTCAATTAGGAAATAAACACGGTTAATAATACCCCTTTCCCACTTGCACAAAAACCAGTTTAGACCCAGAAACCATTGGATTTCAGTGGCAGTGGGAACAGCTCAACAACCCGTGTCAGCCTGGGTCAAACAACTGGACAAGCGACCCAGGTGACCAAGAACCGGGTTGACCCCCTAATTTACGTGATACCATTGAGTGCAATGTACGGACATCAAGCACCGCGGCAGTCGAGTCTGATCTAACAAGCCGCAGCAACTCTGTTTACATTTGATAAACATGGTACAGTGCTGGCAAGAGGGATTAGGACAGATAATAGAGCGAAACATAAAGGACACATACTATGCCCTGGTTTCCTTACATGTTGCTCTCCATTGTTTACTTTCCTGATTCATGTTGCACTGATTACATCTTCAATGCTAACCCAGCGTGATGTTGTTACCAGACACGCAGCGGCGGGAGAACAGAGGCCACGCAGCTTGCCAACAGGGAGTTAGTTCCAGCTTTTTTGCCAATAGAACAGCAACCAGAGGCAGATTTTTAGCCAGACGACCTGTGTTTGAAAACTGGGATTAACCTGCTATATTCATTGGGATAGGGGCTTAAGTTTCATCAGCCATGGGAACAGACCTTCTACGTAAATAATAAAGTAGGTACTGCAACAAAATATTTAACTGTTATTTCTTAGAATGGTGACCTCTAGTTGTCTCTCACATCTAAAACGTTGAAGGTGGTTGAATGACAGAGAGAACATTATGAATATTTCATAAACAAAAATAAAATAGAAGGACGTAGAGAAACTAATAAAATCCTTTCTGTTCTACTTCTTTAGTCTATTTTAGTAACTTTGGGAAGGAAGGTGTGTAGGAGTGCTAATTCTTTGAAATCTTATTTTCATTGGTCACTGCTAGTGGAACTCTAAATTACCTAGTTGGTAAACTCAGCAAAAGGGGCGTTCAGATATGTTTTAGCATTATTTGGATTGGTTTTAACTTAGGGAAATAGAAAAATCAAGGAGTATGAGGACATGGAAACGTACCTGTGAGTTTGTGCTCGTAACGTGTATTACATTGGGTATTATATTAGATTATATTATGATTCACCAGAAGTGCACTTAGTTAAACTTACAATACTCAAAAAGCTTTGGTTTCCAAGGTTTTTGCTGCACCACAATCAGCCATGCTGGAACACTAACTGATAATATAGTAGTTGGTCTTCCTCCAGATGACCAAGTAATTACCCTGTATTATCCCCACATCTTGCTGACTGTGTGCAAGAAACCACTTGAGATCAGAGGGACTAGCCTAAGTGACAGTTTTTCACTGGCTGGAAATGCACTCAGCAGTACTCTCTTGTGTGATCACAGGCTGCTGACTGCAATAAGAGTCATACCTCGGCACCTAATGCTAAAAAGTGGCATTGTGAGAACAATGTAATTGCATCATCATAAAAGTGTCTGTAGGCAGTTTTGTGGGTCATAATTTGATTTGAAAAAATCTTGCAAAGCAGAGTCAGTGAGAGGCCACTTTAAGACCCAACCGATTGTCGTGGTTTGCAGTTTCAGGTAAGTTTATATTTCATATAAATGTTCCTAAATAACAAAAAAAAGTATTTGAGAGTTAGTGAAATGCTGGCAGTAAAAAACACAGCAATTATCTTTCAGGGAGAAAAATGTTTACAAAAAAGCCAGAAATACTAAAAAGGCCCCCTGTATTAAGGGTCCATTTGTGAGGCTTACATAACTACAGAAATGCATTAAAGTGATGCTTCATACATCATGCTGTGCAACCACAAGCAGGCTTTGAAAATGGATACTATACAATGGCGTAGATAAATATCTAAAGAGGAAAAAAAAACAAGAGCCCAGACTTGCATAGAAAAAAGATTACAAGAATAAATTCAAAGATAGCTACAAATTTGACTTTTTTTCTTGAATTACGTCGTACTGGTTATTTTCTCCTCCAAAATTCATAACTGATCAATAATATTAGAGCAGACACCCAGTGTAACAGTAATCTGAGGCCTGCGGCGACAGAGTTGGCTTAATTCACAGCTTCTTTTAAAAGGTGCCATGCTGCAGGTCCTGGTGGATCTAAACACTGTTTTTGCCCCTGTTGCTTAGGGAACTTTTTCTGTTCCCTTAAGTTTTTATTTTTCATTTTACTGGAAATGTGGTTGGGCTATTATCTATCTCTGGGACATTGATTCCCAGAGCTATAGTGGCAGAATAGAACAAAAAAAAAGGTTTTGGGGCAAATTTAAAAATTTTTTGCTTTTTTTTAAGGTTTTTTTGGGGGTTTTTTTTGATTTTTTTAAAGGCCTTGCCTTTTTCCTTTTTTTAAAAAAAAAAGCACATGCACAACCCTGTACCTGCTCCTGAGATGGAACGCCTATTAAACACTTGCACGAGCCCATTTCTCTTTGTGCACGCTCTGTTTAAAAGTTGCTGTCTGCAAGGTTCATACAAGCTTATTTTCCAAAAGAAAATTTGCAATTTTTCCACTATGTCAGACTCACCACCAGTAAGTGTAAATGGGGACGAGCACGTTGGACGGCCTTATTTAAACGTATCACCAGAATTAATGACAATTAGAGGACCACTTATTTTGAAAATCCACCTGGAAAAAGAACTTCCTCCGCTTTACCTTCAATTGACTAAGTCCTAAAAAAATCCATCCAGCATAAGTATATCTGGAAAGAATAACCAGAAACAAATACTGTTATCAGGGTTCATGCTCTTCCATATACTTATAGACCTTTAATGTTAGCAATGAGCTCATGTATAGATTAATATTTATTTATTGATCAACAACACTCGTATTTATTAACAGATGTCCTGAAATTGTTAGTTTTCTGTGTGATTAGTCTAAATAAAAAAATATACCTGTCTATAGCAGTGCTTTTATTTTAGACATCAGTAATATGTTATATGTTTTTGACATGTTAAAGTGACCTTGTCTCTAGGTATACATGTTCATCTTTGTGCAGCTCTGCTGACTATGCTGCTACCAGACTACCAAGAAATCTGGAACCTTGACTCTTAGTAGAGGACATATCTGTCTGTTTTCTGCTGAACAGCAATAAATGGTAATATGATATGTTATTTATTCATGTATCAGGAAAGGAATCCTGGTGAGTTCACAGTTGGCTCCCAGTGTCTTTTAATAAACCATTAAGTTTTAATTCCTATAGGGACATGAACCTGTGATCTTGAGTCCCAACTGTGTTTTCCCAACATTTGAACTTTCCATACACAGACTTAGACCTCAGAGGAAATTATAGGAAGTTTACTTCAAGGACAAGACCCAGCAGCCCTGCTTTGTAGCTATAAAGCTGTCATGGCTCATCTCTTCTATGGCTTTTGTTCTTTTATTCTCTCCCTCCACTGCATGTCTTTTCCCTTGATATGTTTGATATGCAACCCCGTCTCATAGCTGTATAGTATTTTTAATTTTGTTTTCAAAGTCTAACAAAAGCACTAAAAGAAAGCAAGGATTTTATGTATGACATTAGAAATATATAGAAACTGGACTTAAAAGACAACTTGATGCCGAGTTGGGAAAATATATTTTTAATGTATTTCTTTGTCATTAGGTATAAGTTGTTTATATATTTGAAAAGTTAAGGATTATGAAAGATTTTTCAATCTTGAAAAAAGTAATTGAAAGAAGACAGGGGAGTCAGTCTGCTTTCCCTGGCTCCCTTCTATGTTCTTCTGTCCACACCCTTCCCAATCAGTTTGTTAACCCATTCTTTGTTCTGTTAGACATATATACTCCTCTTGGTTGCTGTTTGCTTGCTCTTCATCATTTCTTTGCCCTTTATGTGTGTTTTCCCTGAGGTCTCCTGGATTTCAGTATCTTGTTTTGTTTGCCTTGAAACTATATTAAATCTTCAAGAATCCACCTCAGCTTCCGTCTCTGCATTTGGGTCCTTTAGAAACCTACACAAAACTCTTCTATTCAAACATTTGACAATTCCCAACACACCTGATCTAAAATACTAGCAGCTCTGGACAAAAATAATGAATGTGACTTTGTTTATAAATCCATCATATAACTCCCTTGCTAACAAATGTCAGTTAATAAAAACTAAACCCTGCACTGTAGTGTGTGGACAGGTATTTCTTACATTGTAGGGGTCATTTTTCCATATATCATAGCACCTCGTGGGTACTGACTGCTCCTCATGGGGACCAATGCCTGGTCCTCATGGGTATAAATGCTGTTTTAGGCTCAGGTGTTAGGTGTAGGACTAAGGTGTAAACCAGGTTTAGGTTGGGGTTAGGTATGAACCCGTAATTATTAGCTTTAGGAAAATGCTTACGGTTAGACTGTGGAAAATGGGTTACAAATGAATGGAAGTCAAAGGGAAGTCCCCACAAGGATAGAGAGACGTGACCGTGTGTGTGAGTGACCAAATTTTAGACAGGAGCAATGCATCACTGAGGCAAACAACAAAGCCTCCAGGGTTCCCAAAGAGCACAACAAGAAAACGTAAAATAACTTGTAAAATAACTTTATCCATGACTAAACCCATTGATTAAGATTAATAGCAACCCCGTAAATGGAGATTGTTTAACTTTTCCAGTGTCCTTTGGTTCTTGAATACAGGCTGCAAGGTGTAGTTACAATAGAAAAGGTTTATTCCCACACTAGGTACTAATGTTACTTTACATACAGATACAATAAGTAGGGAGGCAGCCAGAGTAAAAACTTTTGGACCTTAGCTGTGTTTGTTAAAATATTATCTTTGATGAATATAGGGTTTAGCTATAGAGAATAAAATCTCAGATTTTCTGTATACAAAATATAAAAAAATTTATTTCTGTTGGATTTTTTTTCTTGCTCCCTTCAGTTTCATGTAAAGAAATTTCAAATGATAGAAATTACTTAAAATTTATTTCAAAAATCACTTTGGAAGTTGATAAAAAAAAACAGCTAAATATAAACAGTTAAACAGGCCTGTAAAACAACTTAGATGGACATTTTAATGAAAATATAACAGTTTGCAGCTATGAGAGCGTTGAAAACTTTAAAAAGAAATGCTGTATGTCTATTACAAACAGCACCTAGGAACCTTAGGATAGGGATCTCTAGGGGTGAAGGTGACTGGGAGGTTATTCCTACAGCCCCATGCTGCCTCATTACTGTGTCTTCTTGTAAATATGCTTTTGTTCATGTTTTACCTGCTTCACTTAGAAGTATAAAAATAGCATCTGTATCGCTGAAATAAATGCTAACAGGGCCTTATGGTTATAAAATGTGCTATTGGTTGATAGGCCTTCCTCCTGCTCTGTGATTGGTTAATTCTGTTTAAGGCCGGAGAGCATTCAGCCTTATTTTCTCGCTGCAAGAAACCAGGAGGAAGTTTTACATACAAAGATGACAACACATAACACAGCTGTTGTGATAAAATTTCACGTCCATATTGCCCCTTGGTGTAAAGTAAACAAAACAATACATAAAACCATAATGAGAATAATAAGAAGAAGAATACCTAAAGCCAGTGATGCAGACAAAAAAATATATTGTTATACTATTGTATACTATTGTATACTTAACAAGATGTACAAGACAAGAGACAAGACAAAAGACAAAAAGGTTAAACTAGGTTTTGTAAATTACAGAAAAACATTTAAAATCAAATAAACTGTTAATTATAATATCAAAGGTTTCATTCATAAAAGGTCAACAAAAAAAGGGATCAATAGTTGACTAAAGTAATCAGGGTTGATATTATAATCTAATAAATTATAGCTGTCATTGCAATTTTAGAATGCAGCTAATTTTGCCTTCTGCATCCAATCTCTTATCACATAGGCCTGGTTTGTATGTGATTGTAATGAACTATATGTGGGGTAGTGCAAAACAACCATAATGCAATAATGCTTTCCTTGCCCCTGCACCTGGACTCTGCAGGCTTTTGCAGCATGTTTTCATGCTCCATTCGGAATGAATTAGATGCTAACATTTTATACACAAATATAAGATCACTTTAAAACATGAATGAATAGAGTAACAGAAAAGAGAAACAAACAAAAAAGGTAAGAGAAACATAATTATGAGTGAAAAAATTAAAATGTATAGATAAATTAGAGTACCAAGTTTTACAGCTTTATATCCTTTAGAAAGAGGTAAGGTACACGTTTAAAAAGTAAGTAAAAAGTGGTTTTCTCTTCATGGTTTTACTTGAGTCTTAAAACTGGTAAAAACATTTAAGAATTTTTTTCTTTTTTGATAGGGAACACAAGGATTTTGTGTGTGTGTGAAGCATTATCTTTTTCTCTCGCTACCCATCCACTAGTGATGTTGTGTACAGACCCCTGTATGTTAGAGAATGTAGTTGTATGTTGTCAGACAGTTTTGTATTTTGTTGTCAATTAAAGTATGCCTGCAGCGCTGCAGCACTTATTCAGGCTCACATGACGTCCATGGAGACCTGCCAGAAACCCCAAAGTGTGACAATACCCCAGCCTTTAGGAAGCAGTCTGCAGCTAGCAGTGCCTTTGGAGCTAAGGTACCCAGATTGGTTGTGTTTGGCGTTTGAAGCAGAGACTGGCAACCTTGAGAAAAGGAAAGTTATTCCAACCACTTAGCCAGCCCTCATATAGCTTCCCTTGAACATCTTCAAATTCATGATCTTTGCACTGATGCCTGATTTGATCACTTATTTTACACACCTGCCTAGCTCCATCCAGTTCTCATTACCCGCTTATCTGATCCACCTGCATTAGACCAGCCATCACTGCCAGATTATTTCAAACCATTGGTGAGAGTTATTTTAGCATTCCTGTGTTGTGATTACCTGATCCTTACCTGTTCTGCCTTTTCACGTCTGATCTGTTTGCCCGACCTGTTTTTGGACTTCTGCCGGATCTCTGCCTTGTTCTGTACCGTACCCGGAACTGTGACCCGACTCCATCTTGGATTCTCCCTTTGGACCTCACCGGATCTCTGACCTCCTGACTCTGTCTACCGAGATTGGCTTTGGCTTTGCCCTCTGGATTATTTTGCCTACATTCATCTGCTCGGTTCTAATCTCCTGCCTGTCCTCCGAACACCGAAACATCAGCGTCTGTGACTCCCTGTGTGGCGACCACCGCATGGGCAGCCAACCAGCTGGAACCATCCTCACCCTCTGGACACAGACTGAACTAAAAGACCAGCTTAGTGCCTCACACGTTCATATCATCCACTTCCAGAAAGAGGTGGTCGATAACCTGTTGTCTCCTCCCGCAGAGGTTCCTGCCTTAGACGCCGACGCTGCTCACCCCGATTCAGTTTTCAATGAACTTTTTGAGAAATTCCACTGTTTGTCCAATTTAAATACTGGATAATTCTGTCCTAACCTTGACATTCAATATAACTCTGAATAAGTTATAGGCATTTTTATTTTTTTCTTTTAGGTCATAATAACTCAACATAGAGACATTAAGTTCATGAAAAGTCAGCAAAATTAATTAAAAAGTTTTTTATCTTTTTGTCTGGGTATAATTAATTTTCTTTTATGCTTTTATTGTTCAAAAAACATACTGCACCAACTGAGACAGCAGAGACATTACTTGAAGTTTTGCTAACTTTAAAGAATGGTAAACAGAAACTATTGCAAAAAAAAAGTGTATGCATTAGAAAAATAACTAGTCATTACACTCTCTTCTCATGCATTTTTATTCCAAGTCAATTAGCAACCAACAGTTAATTTACTGATTGCAAATATCCAATGTGTGGAGTAATTAGCTTTCTTTATTATTATTTGCTTTCATTTTCTTTAGAAAGTCTCTAATTTCGCTTATGAATCTCCCAATCCTCAGTGATATGTCTCAAAAGCTTAAGGGTATTTATATACTGTTTGTCTCGGACGTTAGCACACTGCTAATAGCAGTGCTCCTCTGTATAACATTTCTGCTTTTGATTTCAGTCCCTAAGTTATGATTCAGGAGCAAAAGAACAATTTTAACCTGATCTCTATAACTTTGACAGCAAGGCAAGGGAGTAAGCCACCTTTAAGATGTACCAGGAAATCTAGAAAGGACATAAATGTTAGGATATCCATTACATTTGATCTGGATACATTTTTTTTTAAACACAGCATTTGGAGAGATAGAAGATTGAATATCAAATCACCACTGTTGTTGTTAAATTGGATCATCCAACCTTTTTTATTTGTGAGTTCTCATTAGATATTCCAGGATAATACAGAGCCTTTCATTACTGTTGAATGTCAATTACATTTTTAACTACTGCAATGCATCATAATTACAAAACTGCCTCAGAGTTATTAATGCTTCATACCATTTTTGTAACATTAATAGGTTTTATTTTGTATTTGAATGTATTGTTTCCATCACTTTTTCTCACATACAGATAAGTCTTACATTTACCTGCTAATCTAAATGTTCATCCTTTTTGTGATTTGGGTTTGAACCCAAAAATGAAGATCAAGAGACATAAAAACAGTTTTATGGGGTTTATATGAATGCATGGACGTTTTGGTTGGTTAGCTTTACGAGAGTCTTTGTGTGGGGTTAATCTGCTTGGTTTTATAGGCATGGATTGTGAATGTTTGACTTACATAGGCATGACTTAAATTAGGTGATCTTCGAGAACATAAGCTGGCTGAAGCAAGGACGAGCAGCTGTGATTCTATAGATGAAAAACAATGTGATGGCAAGTGGATGTGAAAACATGGTGTTTATGAAACAGGAGATCTATAGTGCTTGTGTGTTCTAACCAAGAACACCAGGTACCGCCTTTGAAATCAACTGCAAGTGTGACAGAAAGGAAAAATGAAAGAAAAGCTGATTGATGATTTCAATTCAAAGACTTTTCTCCAGAAAAAACTATAGCTGCCGGGGAAAACCACAAAATGGCATTCTTACTGTGTATAAAATATTTAAGGCTACCCTGTAAACCTGCAGCCAAATTCTTTTAGGTTGCAACATAAATATGTTATGTTAGCTGCTTGCATTTGCAGTATAATTTTCTGTTTATTTGGGTGTTTCGTTTTCTTTTGTTGTAGTTTTTTGCTTTTGTTGTTTTTTGTTGTTTTTGTTGTTGTTTTTTTCTCAAAGATTAAGGTAACCCTTTAATTATCTATGGAGTTTTCTGAATGAAACAGCCTGATTAATAAAGGTTTGTGAGTGAAGACATATGCAGCGCCAAATGTTTAATGACAAATGTTGGGCAGCAGACCTGTTTCCAAGCTAAGACTTGAAATGGATTTTCAGAAAACAACTGCTCAAATGTATTCAGCCGTTAATGTTCATCTGATTATAAAATATGATTTCTTTACAGTAGCAAGAACAAACACGTCTACTTCCATTTGGGTTTTGACCAAAAACTGCTAATTCCATCTAGATATTCTTATGGTCTGATAGAAACAGACCTCAATCCAAAATGAAAAGCATGGTATTCATGCTATAAACTCTATAATTTGATTATGTAATGAACACCATGCTTTAAAATCTAACCTCATCAGTAACTGCAAACATCAGTTATAAATGTAATTTGAACCCCAGAAAACAATATCACCAAATATGCCTTTGGGATCAAGGTCAATAAAATAGTATAGCATCAGATCAAAGTGTGTCTAAAAACGTAACTTCATTGATTTCCTCTGTCGTAATTTTGTTTCATTGTATATTTTCATGTAAAGTTAAAAACATCCATCCATCCATCCAACCATCTTCTCTGACTTAATCCATCAGGGTCGCGCTTAGTTAAAAACATGCCTGCCTAAAAACACACATAGCATTATTTCTCCAGTGTCTCAAATTAAATCAGACTTTATAATTGGTTTGAGGCTAGGTTGGCCAAAAATCATTTATATGTGCTAAATGCCTTTGCCACTTTGATAAGATAATTCACAGAATTTAGGTTAAATGGAAGGTAAGTATTACAGAAACACACACCTTCCTTGACAGGATTAAATTTGACAGAAATAAATAATTAAAAGGAATCAAGCAAAATATCTGAAAGACAATTGTGTCCCTTGACGTGTGGAAACAAATTCCCATGTCTGAAGGTGCCCCTTTCATCTATACAAACAATTTTTAGCATATATAAAAAGCATGGGATTTGTCCATTAATTATGTAGTCGGGAGAAGGGTTTTTTTTGTCCCAAAAAAAAAATTTGTTTAGTTTGAAATGTGTCAAATAAACCAGAACACCAGCAAAAGAACTTGTGAAGACCCTGGCTGAGGCTGGTAAGAGAGTGTCATTATCCAGAGAAATGTGCTCTACAACTTTTAAAAGTGAAGCCTTTCGCCATAATGAAACACTTCTGTTGGCGATTAGAATCAAAAGAAAAGAACATTCTATGAAAATATTAAAGCAGCTTCCCATGACTTCAGCCAGGTAGGTAAAAGGTTAGGTACACGTGGGTCTTCAAAATACACCATAACCCTAAACATACCACAAGATGAGCCAAAAAGACATCTAAGAAAGGTGTGTGTGTGTGTTTTGAGGTGAATATTACAAAACCCCAATCTTTGTGTCATTGAAAATCTGTGGGTAGAGCCAGACAGGTTTCCATGAGCAAAACTACCTGCAAACCTACCTTTGTCACACCACTCCATTCCATAAAAAGCTTGGTCAAAGGATAAATAAAACATATTGACCAAATACATGAACCGTAAAAGTTCATTCTAACAATTAATAATGCTATTTTTTCAATTTAAACAAAGGTAATACAAATATCCTACACTAACTGATCTGAAACATGAACTTTGAAATCTCAATTAATGTCTGATTGTTAAAGAATGTAAATATCTGCTTTCAGCTGTATGTAAAACTACTAAAACATTGCCTGACACCAGGTGGAAAAAAAACATTAAGATGATAGTCTAACCCTAATTTACTATCTTCAAACTACACCTCATGTGTCTCACTATAAACTCAGTTATATGCTATACTCATTAACAATGCTATACAGTAAAGAAAGCGAGGGAAGTATTGTTGGAAGTCTAAAAGTTCACATAAGCGTAAGCCACCAAACTGCCCCCCGAAGCTCACAGGTCTTTTTTTTTATATTTCAATAGTAGTCTGGGAAAATAAAAAATAAAAAACAGATCACCGCTTTAGCCAAATGGGAAAATAGCATTTAGAAATCATGCTTATTTTGGCAAAATGCAAAAATATTGAACATTATCTCCAGATAGTAATAAATGAAGCAGCAGAAGGTAGTGAACTTGTTGAAGTATATTTAAAATGCAGGAACTTGGTGACTGAATAAACCTGAGATGTGTAGCCAATTCCCAAAGCTCTTAAATCACAGCAGAATTCATTCAAAACTTAACACAAATATGTGTAATTCGATTTTTTGTTAAATATTTTATGAAGAAAACTTAGGAAGAAACTTAAGTGAGGCTGCTGAAAGAGGAATTACATAATTATTTAAACATTTTAAAAGTTTATTGAGGAAAATTGGGGAAAAAAATAGAAATCAGAGTGCATACCATACTTTAAAAAAAAACTGGAAAAGGCATTGAGTTAACCACATTTATATTTTAACTAACATCTAAACACAGTACCCTTTAGAAATTAGGATAATGACTATTCACGGCTTTTTGAGAAAAAAAATCAGCCTTTTTGGTTTAATCTAATAATGAATGTCCATACACACCGGATAAACAAACACTGATGAAAAAATGTATTGTAAAAACAACAGGAAAAAATTGAAAATAACAAAGAAATTCTGCCTGTGTTAAAATGTATGGATAATCCTTATTTATGCTGATCAAAGGTGTTTGTTCCACATCTGTTTATTTCAGATGAAATGAATAGGTAAAGATAAAAACAATTTTATAAAACAATACCTTTCACTGATTAGCAGGGGATCCAGATCCCAGCTACTCTACCACCTCTGACTTCTATAGTGAATTTACATTTATGGCAGACACTCGTTAACCTGTCAGTGAGCAGTTATTTTAAGCGCATTCGCACACATTGACCTTTTCACTCAATTAGATCTTTCCCTCTTTCTTTTCTGTTCTCGGCTTCTTGCTCATTTTCCTTTTGCAGCCACCCTCTTTACTCCTGTCTTTCTTCACAAAACATCAGAATAAGATCTGTAATATAGATCTCTTGGGTAAAGGGTTATTAACATTCTCTACAAGTTATGTAGTTATCCTTTTAGTCTGTAAAGAACTGACTTGTAAAGATACTAACTGTGACATGATTCATGCATAGATTATGTTAAAAAGGAGAAAATATGGTTATCACTTTATTTGCAATCAAAGTAAGTTTTAAAATATCTCCATTTAAAGTAAAGCATTATGTGTCAGTGGATTCTATTGAACTTTATGTGAAAGTTGGTTTGATTATATTATCTGTAAATAGTGAGAATATACTAATTTGGGTCAGAGCAAACCTGGTTGATACGCTGCAGTTGTACACTAATTTAAAAAGGTGTCATCTGAGGATATTAAATGGCAGTGTCTAATAGCCAACATACATATCTATGTTCATGCATTATGAAATACTGTTGAATTCATCAAGTAGTTTAAAAAAAAAAGTTACAGGGCATTCACATTAGGTTAGCTTGAAAGATGCAAAATTGTATAATCTTTTTTGAAAGCCTGAGGTTTACAAACAAGAAATAAAGTGATTTTGTTGGACTAGGACCAGCCAAAGAAACAGCTGCCTGCTGTTTTCACATTTTCTTCTGCTTTCATTTAATCTTGTTCTACACTCACTGCTCCCCAGAGAACATTTTTATTGGAATCCCACGTATTTGATCTCAAAATGGTTTATTGACTTTTCAGCACCTGGAATAAGTTTTAGATGTTCATAAGAGGTCTATATGTAGACCTTTAGCTGATATTGAGTAGCAAACCAAAATATAAAGAAAAGCTGTGATAGCAGCCTTCATGAAATTAAATAAACTCCATTATCCAGAACCTTTTAATATATATTATTCAGTTTTGTGTTATTCTACTGATTGTATTAAAAAAGAAAAGAACAATAAAAAATGAATCATTGCTTTATATTGAATCTAAACTCAGGACTCTTGAGCTAGCATCCAATATGTTAGTATTGGTATATTTTTGGCATATTTTTTTATTTCAAACAAGGACAATGCAAAAAACAAAATATTGACCTTTTATATGAAAAGGGAAAATGCAGGTGTCGGTTTATAGATTAATTGCCAATTTTCACCAGGACAGCTTGATGTTAACATAAAAAATAAACCAGTATTTTATTATACATTTTCTATACCACTTAAAAAAACATCAACCACCCAAAACCAAACAAGCCTCATGCTAAGACCCTTTACAGATTTTATACACATACATCAAGACAGCCACTGACAGAAAGACACACATATCCCTCCAAATCACACATGCACTCACACACATGCCCTTAGTCACTTCACTCACTCTGCTTACACTTACACAAAGATCACTCATGAGTACACATTTGCTTGGATAGAAGCAATGTCTTTGTTGATTGTGCAAATGCCTGTTAGCTTGTACATATTGTTATATTAGTTGGTAAAGTTTTCCACTGAGTCATGGCAACAGAAGAGAAGGCAGACTTGTCAATAGAGGCTACTATTAAAAGGACCTGCTGTGCAGGAACCTTATGTACAGATGTATGTGTAGATTATTTGTCATGCAATCACAATCAATTTTAGCAAAGCATTGGAAAAGCTATTGGAAAGCTCATCATACCTTTTTTGATCATAAAGGTTACTGAACACAAGTTCAGCCAGGTAACCATCAAGTCTTGGCAGGAACTTAACTGATCTCCATGTCCTACCTGTCAAAACTAGAGCAACTAAACAGCAGGTACAGATGGCTGGTGGGAGTGCATGGTATTGTGCTGCTAACACACATTCATGCAGCCAAATTCAGACTTTTAAATTCCAATCAGTCATTTTTTTTTTTTTTTTCAAAATTAATATTCTGCTCCATTAGTACATTAATCACAAGTAAACATAAAACTAGAGGTAGTAATTATTCAAATCTTTTAATTACAAAGCACAGACCTGGGCAGAAGCTTGACAGTATTTGATTTCTTACACCCTATTATTAAACAATATGCAGAGCAGCATACATTTTCTGGGATAAAACAGGAAAGGTGCAAGATAAAAGAGAAAGGCAGTCCGTAAACTAAAATGTGCAGAGTCACATATTTCTAATGTGCCAATATAATTACAAAAGCAATAAAAAAGGATTTACAGGATCTCCAAAGACCTTTACAATTATGAGGTTGGCTCCAAGTACATAAATGTGTTAAAAACAGTCCAGTGATTAAATTGCATTAAATCTGCACTAAAATGCTCTGGATTTCATGAGTATGTTGTGCATTAATCAGCTGTTGAGACCGTCCTGGATGCAATCTCTCCTATGCTCTGGAGCAGCTGAAAAAAATAGAGACCTCTCTAGGTCACATGCCAAAATGCTGTTCCAGTGAGGCTAAACCTCTAGAGCAGGGACGGGTGGTTAGGCTGGCTGATCAATGCTAATGGCACAAGGATTTTTGACTGTTAGCTTCCAGAGAGAGTGGAGGTTTTCCTCATAAGTCGAGCAGGAAAGGTTATAATTCAATCAGAACAGTCATCTTGTGCTAAACTTTTCTCATGGTTTCTGGAGTTTATTATTTCAGAGCGCTTCACAACAGCAATTTTTACCCCTGTAGTTATGTGTTTTATGTGTTTCAACATTGCTTAATGCAACACGTGACGTTTGGATTTAATTAAACCCATTTAACCTCTCCTGTTTCAGAAAGCAGCAGCTGCCACAGCTCCAGCCCATCTAATAAAGATATGTTGTGCTACTCACCACAAAATCCCCTTTTTTTGCATTTAAACTGCAAAAATTGGTTCTGCTGAGTGTTATTTTAATGGTAAACCAATATATTTAACATATACATGTGAGATTTTTTTATTACAGAGTCCTGACCACACCACAGTCAAAACCTTAAGGTAAATCCAGCTGTTGGTAATGGTAATCTTGCTGTAACAGCTAACAGACAATGTTTCCAGGATTTGTAATTGATGCTTAACCTTTAAGATTTAACTTTGTCTTTCTTGAGCATTCTGAACCATTTGGGTTTACAGTGATATTTCCCATAGGGTCTGACTGCACCAGAAGACCAGCTGACTGACCACCTGTCTGTAGACTCAAAACTGTCCCACATCAAACTAATGACAATTTTTTTTTCTTTAAACTTCAGGCTCTCCTCAGATGGGCCCCCTGCTGTGCAGTCATTTGTGAACAATCAATCAGTCAAGAGCAGTGAGAGGTGAACACAATCTTTGAGGCTGCCAATTAAGTTATACTGCTGTAAAGACATTTGAAAAAGTAAAGGTTGGTTTTCCTGATTTCATTAGTTATCTTGCTGAGTAAATGTAGCAATTCAATTCAGTTTATTTATATAGCTCCAATTCACAACACATGTCAATTCACATATCTCTTCAGCTGTTTACAACACAAATGTCTTCTCAGCCTATTTACAATAAACGGCATCAAAAGAGCATGGTGTTACCTGGGATTATGTCGAGTACGAGGTTCTTGTTGAAATTTGGACTGAGGACGCCATCTAGGCACATAAGTTCCTGAATGTTATAGGTGCCGTCATTTTTGCTTGTGTAATTCCCGCGCTGAGAGATGTAGTATCGTGGACCGCAAATAGGAGATAAGGAACCATGCTAGCCAGATGTGTAAATGGTAGTGAGAGACGAGCTCGGCAGGGTTAACTAATCCAAGCTCGGTCCAAACTCACCATGGATCGGTTTGAGAGGGGTAGTGTAAATGGGGCATTAGTCACAGTCAGAGAAACAGGACTACACTGAAAAACAGGTCAAGCTCAAATATATATAAACAAAGGTGATGATGGCAGCAGAACAGCTGATGTTTCTCTCCAGGATGGTGTCACAGCCAAACAGGGACAGACCAGATGAAGCTACAGTGAGAAAAAGCAGAGAGACGTTAGAAATTGAACTAACAAATTCTGCAGAATTGGAGCATAGAGATAGAATGAAGCAGAATGATAAAAATAGGTCCCTATGTCTTTCAGCAGTCTAAGCCTATAGCAGCATAACTACAAATCTAGCTCAGAATAACCTGAGACACTCTAACTATAAGCTTTATCAAAAAGGAGAGTTTTAAGCCTAGCCTTAAAAGTAGACAGGGTGTCTGCCTCACAAACTAAAACTGGTAGTTGGTTCCACAGGAGGGGAGCCTGATAATTAAAAGATCTGCCTCTCACTCTAGTTTTAGAAATTCTAGGAACCACTAGTAAACATGTATATTGAGAGCAAAGTGCTCTGTTATTTTAAATTCTATTCTCACTTTAACAGGAAGCCAAAGTGAAGCTAAGATGGGAGAGATATGATCTCTCTTTTTAATTTTCATCAGAACTCTGGCTGCAGCATTTTACATCAGCTGAAGGCTTTTAACTACAGTTTGTGGACTTCCTGATAGTAAAGAATTACAATAGTCCAGCTTTAAATAAATAAATGCATGGACTAGTTTCTCAGCATCACCCTGGATGTTTATAATTTTTGCAATATTCGCAGATGAGAGAAATTCTAGAAACCTCTTTGATATGGTATTTAAATGACAGGTCCTGATCAAAAACAGCACCAAGATTTTTTTTTATTTTATTATCTGACATCAATTTAATCCCATCCAAATGAAGTGAGTTGTTCTTCTAAGACTCTGGTCCAAAGATAATAACGTCTGTTTTGTCTGCATTCAGGAGCAGAAAGTTAAGAGTCATCCAGGTTTTTATGTTCCCAAAACATGCTTTTAATCTATGTAATTGGTTAGCTGGTGATCCTCTGTCATCCAGGTTATAGCCATTCCAAAAAAGCTAAAAAATAAATCACTGGACTTGTTTTTCCAAGTTTGGAGACGTTTTGCTTCTCATCCAGAAATCTTTCTCAATTCAAAATGTCCGGAGTAGCGTTTGAGTTCCAGGTTTAGAGTGGCCCAAACAAAAGCCTTGTTATGGCTTAGAATTCGCATGTTTTGTAAGCATTGATTTGTGTTTTTTTATTTTATTTTTTTATTTGTTGATGTATTGTTATCTTGAACAAGTCAACTTTTTAGGTTTTTAAGCTTTGTGGCTTATCTGGCGCAACTAAATCAGAGGCATTTTTTGCAAAGTAATTTATACCAGTGTTTCCTCTTGGCATCCTTACAGGTAGGCTTTAGAAAGTGTACAGAATACAGTGGATGCCTGAATAGGGAAAAGACCCACCGCCCTGTTTAATTTACAACTCAGTGAACTCAGTTTTTAAAGGAATTCACTGTTTTCACCATTCAAACAAATCATAATTAAGGTGTGTGTTGTTTTCTCCAGTCACTTATCTTCATATGTACAAAGCAAATTGTTAGGGGACTTCCCTTTTCTGCACTACCAAGAAGCTATCACAATATTTTAAGATGCAATTGCTCAATGCTGTATGTACAAATTTAACTTATCCAAACTCTTATTACTAGTGATTTACAACTACTAAAAAAGTTTTACTAAGCCTTTTTAAGCCCAAGTGCAACTAAGCACAATATGTTAAAGTGCCTCGATCAAATCCCTCCTGCCTGCTGCTGGTTTGGAGCCACTAATGAGGAAGGAAATTGAGGTATAGAGCTAAAGATAAGTTAGATGGCCAGATCTTTGCAGCAGGATTTTTATCTGTATTTGAGGTTGCCGCCAGCCACTGCCAGAATATTGCACTGACAAAAATGTCGGCTGATAAAGCTTGAGAAATGTGCCTGACTGTGGAAAATATCCGTTCTTTTCATTTGACTTTAATGAATATGAATCATTTTTCACTCGTTCCATTGTGATTCTAACATCAAGCCCAGATGAAAAATAAAATGTTAGAAGGTTAAAATTGTTAGCCACATAATTAACAGTGCTATAAAAAAAATTGTTTGTACTTTTTATTTATATCATGGCTTTACTTCTGTAGTTGAGCTGTTTTCAACCGTAAAACTTCAACTGCTAAACTAAAGTTATTACTAGATGTGTTAAAATTGGATGTATTTTCTGTTTGTTTGCTTGAACGCCTTGAGTCTCATTAACCTTTAATAAGTGGTATCAGATGCTAAAGGCCCTCTCTGTAGCCCTAGATGGTTATATGAGAGCTGACGCAAATTGTTTTTAAAGGCCACCTTCTTAACTGTCTTTAACATTTATAAATGTTACAATTAAACTATTTATTCAAGCTATGGATCTATAAATTGATTAAAAAAACATTTATGTAAAGCAACTCTAGAGAGCGCATTCATTAGGAGCTTGGATTCAGTCGAATTATGTAGTCTAACAGGGGGGTAATGAGGTATTATTTTGTTCTATGTTAAAACTGGGCTGTTGGGGACCTTATTTACGCTTCATCACTTACTGAGAATATTAATCACTTCAGGTTGCTAGGCAGCATAAGGTCATCACTAGGTTATATTTACAGGCACCTTTCCTAAATGTGAAGACAGCAGTGCTGGGTCAGTGTCCCAAGGCATGACCAAGCTGTGCACTGTGCTCCTAAGATTGAACAGGTAAAGGATTTTAAAACAAAATATGATGGAAACTTAAAGAAAATAAAATTCAGACACAGCAAAGACTGTAGAACTGTTTATGACTGGGTTAGGTCTAATAAAGTTTTTTTCTAAAGAGCTTTTTGTTAAATTTTCTAAAGTTATTTTCAAATTTGATACGAGGTTAGCATGATATCAGGGCTATAAAAGGGAGATATAAAAAACACACAGCTGAAAAAGCCACATCTGTGCCACATTGTCCCTAATAGGCATTCTAAACGTCTGATTTGTTGTTTTTTTATCCGGAAACGGATAAAAGAAAAAATGGGAACTCTAAAGTGAAAAAATGAAATAATGGGACGGAACAATTACAATGAAATTAGCACAGATGAAAGGAGTAAAACAGAGATGAGAGCAGAGTGACAGAACAAAGTGGAATTAAATAAGGACAACCAGACAGCATATATGCAGTGGCACCACCAGGGGGTGGCCAGGGGTGGCCACGGCCACCCCGTGCAATGGTCACTATGTTAATCTACAATTTATTTCATTTATTTCATTCTCCACCCACACGACTGGGGATGCTGAGGTCTTTTCCTCATTAGAGTAAAGGTTCTCGCTGAGGAAAGATCTCTTCTCACTGACATTATTGCTCCCCATT
>NW_015150898.1:301532-303246 GCF_000732505.1 Cyprinodon variegatus | reverse complement strand
TTGTTCAGCATGGGGGTGAGTAGAAAATGAAGGCTAATCATGTTTTGGGTGTACTATTCCTTTAACCACAAATAATTGAAAAAAAAATTGCAAGAACTACAGTGCTTCACTAACAGAGAAAATTAGAGAAATAAGAGAAACCTAAATGCTTCAGTAATATGATAGTGACTGCATGGATGTGTGAGCATGTGCTCATGTGATTGAGCATATGTGCAGAAGTAAGGTGAGAAGTGTAGAAAGCCTGCAACACTCAGCCTCCAAGGGCACCAAAGGACAAGCAGATTCAGTTCCTGGACGGTCATATCCAACACAGACGAACAGACACAAGGTACCACCTGTGAGCACCCATGCATTCCACATAGAGGAAGGTCATCAGTGAAGCACAATAGCAGCAACATAGTGGCAGTGGATGAGATGTAAGGCCTGATTACAACCCCTTGTGTAAAAAAAAAAAAAAATTGAATATTACAGGCAAATAGACTTTGAATACTGATATGCTATATTATTAGTGTTGGCTGCTGCTCTCTGAAACAGAGGAGGCTCAATGGGTTTAATTAAATCCAACTGTCATATATTGCATTAACCAGTGTTGAAAGACATTAAACCCATCACTACAACAGATCAAAATTGCTGTTGTAAAGCACTCTGAAACAAAAAACTCCAGATAAGAGTTCAGCATAAGATGATTGTTCCGACTAAATTATTAGTTTTCCTACTCGACTAGGAAGGAAAACGTCAAATTCCTTAAGTCAGTTTTGCCAATCAGCATTGAGCAACCAGCCTCACCACCTGCCCCTGCTCCATAAGAGGTTTGGCCTCACTGGAATTGACATAATTTAGTGTCTTATCTAATCAGATCTCTACTTTTTCGCTATACCTCAACCGACCTCAGAAGACTTGCAACGTCCTACCGCTCCAGAGCGGAGGGGGGATGGAGTTCGAGAACGGAATAAACAGCTGATTAATGAAGTTTGACATTACATATTTCACCAATCATTTTATGAAATTTACAGGGAGGGTTTAGCCGCCCTAGTATTCAATGAGAAATCACAACTATATATTATGGCAATATTATTCCACATAAAAAATGAGATAACTGCTGCTGTCCATCCACAGGGTAAATTAGAAAACATTATTTTCATAGAAGCTGAAAGTTTACAAAGTGCTGTATCCGAAGTATGTTAATATAAGGTTCAGTGGAAAGAAAAATGTGGTTAAAAGTGTTGCATAGGTAACACTTTTAAAAGGATTTTGAAGTAAAGCCAATTCAAGAGTCTGGGGTAAGATTCCCAAGGTATAGACTGTAGCTGCATGGGCCTGGTCAAATCACTGGACCCCAATCTTTTTAGTGCCATGGACCAGTTTAATGTCAAGCAATATTTTCCTGGGCCGATCTGTAGCTGTAGTACTCTCTGGTCGCTATGGTAATATTAAACATGCCTTTAAATTAAGACACGTCGAAAACAAAGTGCATGAAACCAGCCCACTACTGACAGTGAATCAGTGGGAGCCTTTTGTTTTGCTGCAATGAGATGGTTGGAGTTTGAGTGGGAGGTATCATGTTACCTATAGTGTCATCGCTGATATACATCAATAAAAATGCTACATTAACACCACACGCAATTTGAGCAGAAAAAGCAAACAGTCTATGGTTGATGTGCATCAAGGCGCATTAAACGGTCCCCTGCAGCGGCTCTCAAGCAGCAGCAGCAGC
>NW_015150898.1:271867-299297 GCF_000732505.1 Cyprinodon variegatus | reverse complement strand
GCCGGTGAGTGTATATATATATATATATATATATATATATATATATATATATATATATATATATATATACGTCTGTTAAGATATTGCCCAGCTAAATAAAGAAAATATGTTTTTTCAAGCATGCCTTTCTACTCCCACCTAAAAATAAATTGTAATATCTAATAAAAATGTCTTTTTCTTATACTTCTTTATCCAAAAGAGACATTTAAATGTTTCTTTTTTTCTATTTGAAAACAATGAAGCCAACTAATGGTTGGACCTTTCTACTACAACTACATGAATATAAATTAATTCTAAAATCAATATTTTGCATTTGTCTTTTATTGCTGTGATTTCACTCATTTCTGCGGCATCAGGAACATTTTTCCTTTGTGAGTTTGAATATACATAATGATCCCTGTAATTCTTGGTGTGGGTGTGTAAATGACTGGCAACGTCAATCGTTCAATGCTGCCTCCCAAATCAAACACATGCCAATTTGTAGCATACATTTTAAACCAGGCATATACAGTACCTGCACATTTATAACACCCAAACTTCATATAACATGGGATAAGGCTAACTCAGGATGAACGTTTCCCATTTTAGGACAGCTATAAATGCTGAAAATAAATCAAACTGATAAATATATTACATAAAAAAAAAACTTTTATATCAATACATAAAGAACAAACACAGAGAACTATCACAGCTGTACACCATGGTGGTGGTAGAATAATCCAGGTTTGTTGTGCAGCATGGGTGAATAATAGGTTTTTTAAAGATTGCATGATAAAAGAGGAGTATGGAAAACCTTAAAGAAATAAAAAAAAAAGATTGCTGATTGCTGAAAGAGGCTGATTGAAAGTTAAAGCTGTGGAGTAAATAAGTCGAGCCACACAAATCATGCAGCCAAATTAGATATAAAGTGCCATAAAAGCAATAAAGTCCATTGATTTAAAGTGTGCTTAACAATGGGATGATCTTAGTGTTGTGGATTAGTTGAGAGCAGAGCTTAAAAGCCATCCATTCAGAATCCCGCTAAAAGTGCAAACGTATGTAAACTAATCTTCACAGGTATTTTGAATGTTTTATAGGTGGAAATCTGTTATCATTAGGCCCCTAAACATGTCCAAAGCATGAGTGCATGCTCTTTCTTGTTCTCTCCTACTTGTTTGCTTATGGACCTGTTTCAGGAGCTTGTGCATCTTTTATAACTTTTAGAGTGGAACCAGCCTATGAAAGTAAACTGCCTGTGAATGGATAGTTTTCAGGAAACCCTGCCTGTTATGACAATATTGTTTTCTTTGTAGTTGCTTCTGGTAACATTAGTAAAGCATCTTTAGGCTAATTGTTGTTTTTTTTCCTAAGAGTCAAAGATTCTTTAAGCTAAGTCATCATTAGATAAGTCACTTTACACATTCATGAATGTGTTCTGAGAGCAAAAGCAATATGCTTTACAATGACTGATGTTAAATTTGTAAAGTCGTTAAGGGTAAGCTAACATTAGCTTCACTGTTTATATTGAGGAAAGTGAAGTTTTTATAAACTCTTGTTTAGAGTTGAACACAGACATTTGTATTTCTAATCAGCTTGCAACTACTGTTGTGTATGTTTTTTTATGCAGGAGCACTTTTAGCAGAATTCTGACTTCATAGTGCCAGCAACGTATCAATAGAATAGAATAGAATAGAATAGAATAGAATAGAATAGAATAGAATAGAATAGAATAGAATAGAATAGAATAGAAAAATCCTTTTAAAAAGATTGCTTTGATCAAATACCAAAGAAATTATTGAAAACATTGAAGTTAGGAGATGTAAATAAATCTGTAATCATGGCTGACCTAAAAAAGGAAAGTTTATCTTATTTAATACCAGAGAGTGTGATAGAACATGTACATGTGAAGGACACATGCAAATATCTGCTTTCAGCCAAATGTTGTACTGAAGTGTGAAATCTGGTTCCTTTGAATTTTTGTATTCCATTTTTCATGCCTGCCTTTATTCTCCTCCTTTCACATTCCAAGAGCATGGTCTGCATTCATTCACAAACAATATTTTGGTTAAATACGTTCACAATCACAATGACTTAATGGTCATGGGAAAGATATAAAAGGTTGTGCAGGTGCAATCAAACAAAGAAAGCAGTATTCAATTATTCCATGAATGCTTAGTCATTTATCTTGGAAAAAAGGCAATGGTGCTGCTCTGCATGCTCATTCTATAATTTGCCAACTATCTTAATATAGAAGCATTTAACAGACTGAAAAGATGGTCTCAATGATTTAAGTGTGTTGATTATGCATATCTTGACTTGGTCTTAACTAACTAACTTCTTTATGTTTTTTCTTTTTTCATCTCTCTTCTCATTAAAAAAAAGTCATATTTATTTTCAGCCTTTTTTAAATAAACGTTAGTAACTAAATAGAGTAACAGCAACATCAAAATGTGCAAATTAAAATAAGGAAGGAAGTAAAATTATTTATTTATTTATTGGCTTGTTCAATGTTTTCATGTCTGAGATTTTTATGTAGGGAAATTTGACTTTCCATGATTTGATTTTGATGTTTAAGTATGTTTTACTCAATCCAGGTCTAATATCTACAGGGGACTCACAAGGTAATTCTCATTGGTTGCTGCATTCTTCAGTTACACCTGCGAGGCGGTGAGTCTATGGAAATGTTAATCTTTGTAGATATGCAAGCCTGATTAGCATACTCCTTCACACAAATACATAATTAAAATTATTCATATTGAGCCATTAATGCAGAATGTTGCCCCCTGGACTTTGTGAGTCAGTGTGGTGCCCTTCTGACAGAGCAGCCTGCTGGAGGACATCTGAGTCTGGACTTGTGAGACACTTAAAAATGAAGTCAGGGTGACTGTGAATGGCAGTGAGATAAGGAAAAAAAGAATGAGAGGCAGACAATCAGAAAAGAACGTGTGTGCAATTGGAAACAATTGTAGCAGAAGGGTCAGACAAATGGAGACATGAGATGGTTTAGATGAAATAAAGAGAATACATGTTTTTAATTGCACTTTTACAAACAGAATCCTTAGATTTACTTACCTAAGTTGCCTATCTGCACTTTTATGTTTTATCGTATTATTATTTATTCACATCTATTCATCAGGTGCACACCTCTGGCAATCATTCCCAGAGAACCAGTGAACAACCTGGACAGATTACCAGTCCATCATAGAAATTATTACATAAACAACAAAACAATCACATCTAATCTATAGATCCCTTTTGATACAATCAAATGTAGCACACAATCCTTCACAGAGATTAAAAACTCCCACCTAGATGGAATTTGACAAAGCCAAATTAATCTAACATGCTATTTTTTGGATTTTGCAAGGACTCTAGAGTACCCAAAATGACTCAATGCATTTAAAGGGAGAACATGATAAGTCTATGCAGATGGACCCTGGCAGAGTTAGAACCTAGACTGGAGATAACAGTGGTAATATAACTTTTCCTGTTCTTTCATTTTCTTCACACATTTTATCTATAAGCTATGCTTTGTTTGATCATACAAATATAAGCACTTGTGGAAACTTTGATCACATCTTTCATGTTTTTTCAAAAGTTTTTAATGAGTAAAGGATGTAAATATCTTCTTTAGATATGAAGAAATCTTGGTAAAGACAATGTTACACTGAGATTCAATGAATTTGTTTTTCTTATATTTAAACAGAAAGATGACAGACAAAAAGTGACAGAAGAGGAACAAACTTTCAAATGACTTTTTTCACTATCTGTCAACAGTTTATTAGAATCAGTTCGTTTAAAAGTTTTTCTCTTATGACTCCTGACTCTGGATGGTTCTGTTCAGCATCACACAGTGTAAGGCAAGCAACAGGATCTGCCTGGTATATAAAGAAACCAGGCCCTGTTTCACAAAAAAGGGGATAAATAATTAAGTCAGGATAGCCTGGATATTTGGTCCAACTTAAGCTGCAACTCGCTTTTTATTAAAATAGTAACACAAAAGTTACTGGCGTTATTTATTTGGTGCAACTAGCCTTTTCCAAAACATAACTTTGGCAGCCGGTACCATTAGCACCTTTAAAATTGAACACATAGATATTGTTACTGTTGAATGTGTTTTTAAATACAAATTATTTTTTACGTTTGACAGAAAGGCACTTATTGCTGTTTTAAAGGGAATAGAGAAATGATGAACGTTTGATTTTTTTTTTCCAAGAATTACCTGCTTCAATATTACTGCTTTTCTGCTTCCTATACAGACTACTGGGTCCTAGGATCCAGCACTGGACAGAACAGAACCATGCCTTCTGCTAAAATCTTAGCACAGCCACAATTTGCTGCACCATCATGAGTGTATATTTTACATTAAAAGACTGCTCCCCAAGGGGATGGGTTAAAATGCAGAAAGTAAATTTCCCCATTGTAGGACAATAAAGGGATTTACATTACATATATGCACATCTTGATAACTGCCTTGGCCATAGAAACTAGATCAAGGAGGAATTCTTTCATAATTCCATATTCCCAAGGATTTCCTAATGTTATTGGTAAGATGTAACTCTTGTATGAATGTTGTAACAAAGGCTGTATGATAAAAGTTTTCACACCACATAGCTTTTTTTTCACGCTAAATGACTTTCATGTGCAAAAGTGTGTACATTAGCAGGTGTACTTTGAAAGTGTGTACACTATTATTTGTCACGCAGAGAACATGTGAAAAAATCATGCATTGTCATTACATTACATGAGGTTTGCTTCCTGCTTCCTAATTCTACTACCTTACTGCAGTACTATACGGATAGCACTGATGCTGTGGCGTGTACTCCTTTAAGACTGAGATTTAGCATATAGATGTAAATCTGATTAATGTATATTTACTGTACATCCAGCAAGGAGGTTATGATTTTAATAAAATTGTATGTTTGTTTGCTCTTCTATCCATCTGTCTGTGCATATTATAACTTGAAAAGTTATAAATGGCTTTTAATTATTATTTTATCAAATGTGCACCTCAGTCCAAGGAACGATCCATTAAAGTTTGGTGGTTCCACATCATAATCCAAATACAGGCTTTTTTAAAAACATTCTTTTCTATTATTTGGCATGACAAGCATTTCCCCTCTAAACCAGAGAGTGGTCGCAGAGACTATTGGCAGCTTCAGCATCGGACTAAAAAAAGCCCAGAAGTATTAAACTGAAGACAAACACACAGGAAAGGTGAACCATGCCTCGCGCAATGTCTTGACCTGTCTATCATAAAAGAAAGCAGAGTGAATGAAGTAGGTGAGAGCAGAACAGACACCAGAGGCTGTAGGACACAAAGAATTTTAAGGAAATTGTTACCAGAGGTGAGTCTCATGCCAAGGAACAATTCATTAAAATTTGGTAAAGATCCAAATCATATTTGAGGTTTAGCTATAAGTGTAAGTCACAATTTGGGGCAAAATTTGCTGCTTGGCGGAGGTCTGCGCTCTCAGAGCACTTTTGTAGTTCAATATAAGATATATCTTCATTAATTCATTACATCTGAAAAATGTTTTTAATTATATTCAGATGTAAGATTTAGATATAAGACATAGATTTAGATATAAATTTAAGAGCAGGAAATGCATATTGGATATACGATGTAGAAATAATTTAGGAATTGAACATGGATATAACATTTAGATCTAGAAAAATGCATGAGATATATGAGAAAAGTTTAGAAATTTGAAGAGTGTGTTAGATAATAGAAATTTAACATTGAAATGTTTTTTTCAGTTTTTTACATTTTGCACACCATGCATTTTTTTTAGTGTACATTGAATTTGTCTGGCAGAAAGAGGCAGAAATTAAGGATTTTATTTCCAAAAAAATAAAATGTGCAGTAGGCCATCTTTGCACTGCTAATATGCCATACTATAATATTAACATGAAAATGCTCCTACATTAATCTTATTTAGTTTTTGCTCAAAATATTAAAATCTGACGCCTTTATTGAATCAAATTTTAAGAAGAAGTATTCCTTCAGAAGAGATAAAAAATGTAATAGCCTACACCAATCACCTATTCCTGTTTAAGATAAATCTTCAGACATCAGTATTTGTGTTCCAACTTCAACTGCTTTTTCTGGAGAGGGAAAATTCAAATTTACTAATTTGGAAGAACATATAAGGAAGAAACAAAAGTAATTACTAAATCATTATGCAATTAATTAAAAGGAACTCATACCATAAAGAATACAACAAAAACCTATAACTTTTTTTTTTAAATATGTATATTATTACATTTAGTATCAAACCTAAATATCATATTGAGATTCTATCTTTGCGTTGTAATTTCAAATATACATCAGATACACAATTTTGAGAGATTAGTACATTTTTAATTTTCTCGGTTTTCCACAATACATTTCTGTTTTTTCTGCATTTCATAACTTCATAACAATACAAGGATGTTTTTGTTTCTTGAGTTACGGTTATTCATTGTGTTTTCTATGATTATTTAATGTTATAGATTTTACTTTTGTCAGGGTTAGGTTACACTAAATGCCTCCTTTAAATGTTGTTTTTAGTTTAACATACAGAATATGCACAATTATGAGACTGCTACTCAAATTAAGATAGAGGTATTTGTGGATGTGTTCTATATTCAATACAAAAGAAAGAATAAAGCAACTTCAAAATTCTTTTTTCAGCTTTCACATAGTGTTGTCAGTATTAAAGAGCTTTGTTACTCAATAACTATTAACAATAATCAATGAAAGACTGGAAACAGAAAATAAAAAGAGTTAAATGTCACTCACTGTAATTTATCATAATGGTTTCCTGCAGAAGGATCTTTTAGAAATGAGCTGCTCTTTTCATTTGTCAGCCTACAGAGCAACACAGAACCAGAGGGTGGTCTGATTATGATGGACACACATTCTATCACACGTCGTACGTTATTAAGAATAAAACAAAAGACATGAAGAGATGAAAACACAAAAACATATGAATACAAGTAAAAGCCAAGACTTCTTGTTGCTTCAGGAATAAATGTTAAAAAAAATCCACATCTTCAATTAATCTTATTAACAGTAAAATATCTAAGGATATTCTCTGTGCATTTTACTCTAAAAGATCCACACACCTTTCTGTTGTTACAGCACAGAGCACAACTTGTCTCATCAGGATCTCATTAAGTTTAATGAAAGAGAAGAAACTCACAGCAGGCTGCAGTGTGACATTTAACTGGCAGAACATTGGACACAACCAGTTCTAGCTTCTAGGAATGAATCAATTGCAATTCACTTTACACTTTTATCGTTTTATTGCCACAGTATAATCTTTACTTCTATTGTTCCTTCTTATGTAGATTCATTATTTATTTCTAAGGAAAACTATTGCTGCAATAGAAAAGAAAGTAGAGGTCTAATTATGACAGGATAATTGTGTAAAATATGAGAGTTTTGCCTACATTTGTTCTTTTCAATATGTTGTGTATCCAAAAGAACACTTCAGGGTTGAACTAAAATGCCACTGGCCACTTTTATGTCTTGAGGCCACAAATCAAGTTATTGACAGCTCTATGAAGGTCGACCTCGTACATGTCAGGCTTGCCTTATGGCTCAAGGATTTGATTTGCTACAGCAGATGGTCACTGAGACAATCCAGGCGTGGGATTTCAGGCAAGAACATATCAGGATCACTGTGGTGCTCTGCAAAGAATTTATACTGCAGAAAGCAGAGGCAGATTAGATTACTGGTCTTAAACAAAATGTGTTTTAAATAATGTATAGAAATATTCCATTTATTTGATATATTTTCAGATTAATAAAATAATGTATCATATTTGTCAGAAATGTTAATGGTAGAGTAAACTGGAAATCTTTGGCAAACTTCTGGAAATTTGGAGTCCCTGGCACATATAGAAACATATCTAAACTTATTCTTTTTTACTTTTGATACGATGGGATTCTGGTTTATCTATGAAAAGTTAATAATTTTAAACATCTTATCAGACAGAAATTCAGACAGTTCAACATTGCAATTTTGATGCCCTCAGCAATATTAAAAGCTCATCACATGTCAAAAGAAGGCACTTAAATAGTTTCTAATAAAATGCTTATTATTTATACAGAGGTCTCCTTAATTAACCATTCAATATGAGATGAAACTGGGTTAGCTTTCTCTACTGTCAATGTCCCATGAGAGATGATACAGGTCAGAGATGAGGAAACCATTTGCCATTCCTTCAGGGGAAACACTAATGGCTCTGTTTGTGTTTGTTTTGCCTTGCTGCACCTGTGCATTGGAACAAAATGGCCATATGATGCCATTTCCCTTTATATCACCATGCTGTGTAATGACATTACTTTGTTTTCTTCTTTGTTCCTATCATAATTACTGTGTCCTTATACTGCCCTGAAAGCCCATTAAGGAGGAACTGTTTGAAGAACAATGGCAATGGAAATATTGTATCTGCTGCAGTAAGTACACATTCTTGTTTCACTTAGAGTTACCTATATATACTAGACAGGGTATTGAAAAAGTAAACACTATTTTACTCTATTATTACTTTTTTATGTTTTGCTAAATTACAAACACACATTTAAATGTGTTTTATAGCCGTCTAATGATATAATCCAGTCCAGAGTTGAGTGTTAAATGAAATGGAAGGGAGAAAAAAAATTTTTTTTTTCTTTTCTTGGGAACTATAATAAATTTAGAGTCAAATGTCTAAAGTTCTTGTTTTCTGTCCACCTTCCTGTGATACCTATGAATAAGATCCACTCCAATCTTGGCTTACAGATTATGCTAATTTAATGAATAGAACCCCTTGTGTGTAATTCAAACACTGAAAGAACAACAACTTTTCTTCAAACATTTTGAAGTGTGAAATATAACCCAATTCTCCTACATTTCATCAAACAATGTTCAGTGATCCCACTATCATCCAAAAGTACAAAGACAGTGGCATGAATGCAAACCCTACTAAGACATGGACAGTGGCCATGTCCTTAACTTGCCAAATGGTGAAGAAGAGCATTACCCAGAGATGCAGCCAAGAATCCCACATTGGCAGAGCTGCAGAGAGATCCATATCATGGGTGAAAGGATCCGTTGTAAATCCACTGCATTTTATCCTGTTAACTGACCACACCATAATCATCAGAAACACCTGAAAAACATAAATTTAATCAACTGGGAGGGCCTAGCCTAAATATTAATAGCAGACAGTAGCCTTATTGGGGAGGTATCAGACTGCAAATTTGGGAGCACCACATACATCCTGCGGACAGGAACCAGTTAATGGCTTACAAAAATCAAACCATTGTAGAAGAGTGGCAAGAAAAAATATTTTTTTATTATTATTAAGAAAACAGCAAACATGACAAACAAGGTGCCCTGGAAAGATAAGACCAAAATGTTTTTTGGTCTACAGTGAATGTAGAATAGAAATCTAATACCTCATGTCACCTTGACCATATCACTATCATGTGCAAACATAGATTGGAAAAGGATCATACTGAGGATTCTTTTCTAAGAAAGGTCAAGTCATCTATTAGAGTTTATGAGAAGATGGATGAAGCCAAAAAAATAAGGGTATGCAGAAAAAACCTGTTAGAGGCTGTGGAAAAATTGAGACTAGTAAGAAAATGTCCCGACTTAAAGTAAAATGTTAAATACAAAAGAAAATCACACTTTTAAGATTTTTATTTGAAAAATGTTTTAAAAATCATTGCCCTTTTGCTTTCACTTCAAAATCAAACGATAAATTATGTATTCTAAACCACAATTCTTTTTTTATGTTGACCTGTGAGTGATAATGTATGAAAACATTAATGGGTATTAATACTTTTAATTTGGTGAAGTTATTATTCTCACAGTGGAGAGTCAAATTTTTTTATTAAATTAGTAGTAAATCATTTATTACTTCCCTTATTTAGGCAGTTCTTTTGTAAAGCGAGTTGTTGACATGGAATAATTTGATAGAAAACATTTTCTTTGCAATTGCTTTTGTTATATCACTTGTCTGTGTTGTTATAACTAAACATTTCTTAAGATCTTTGTGCAATAGTTGCAATTTGGTGTGGATAAGCAGGAGGAAAATTATGCATGACCTGCGGCAAAAGTCCGAAGGTCAAGAATTGAATCTTAGACAGGTTCATTGAGCTCTAACATTCTCTATATCTAGGGGAGGGGATGGAAACCACTATACTACATGCTTACATGTTTCAAGCTAAGATCAGATGGGATTTCAAGCCTTTACCATTCAGAAGTCAAAAATGCCACCTGACTAATTAACAAGGGGTTATTCATGACAAAATGTTTGAAGTGTAAGCAGCCTGAAAAAGGCATACTTACAGGAATTTATTGTATTGTTGCACGTATTGTGAAAGTGAAGGTGTATTGTGTTATGTGCTGATGGCTTTCTGAAAATGTAAAATGCTTTTAAAGGCAAGCTTATTCAAGACAAGCTCATTCCCAAGTGATGTCAGACTTTTTGTCCATGCATTTTCAATTATATGAAAATGGTAAATGCCCTGTCAGAGGACATGAGCAAAGCATTTTACACTACATTCAGTCATTCACACATTCACTTCTACACTAGTTTTCTTTCTTTCTTTCTTTCTTTCTTTCTTTCTTTGTACTTTATTTATCATGGGTATCATATTAATATTTAAAAATATCTCTAAGATTAGGAGTACCAGTAGTGATGACTATAACAATCTCTACGTTTACTGCAGTGCCCGTTAAAGTTGCTTAATTTCAAATTGAAACCAACTGTTATTCAGAGTGCACTGATTTAGTTCATAGAGAAAATCTTGGATGACAAACAGATTTTTTTTTTCCATTTGTAGTAGCTGACACCACCTACATTTCCACCATTGCCACTCTACACATGATTAATCCTGTTGAACCCAGAACCTTCTTGCTGCAAGGCAGCAGTGCTGCCCACTGTGCAGCCCTCTATTTTAAATTTTAATGTAGAAAAGTACCCATGAATATCTCCTCTCTTTAGTATCAATATTGCAAAAAAAAATAAAAATTCTCTCATACCATCACAAACATAAAATGATTGCTAAAGCTTAACTTAAACATGGCTGCAGCTCTGGCTGTATTTCTGTTCCAAAAGGAATAACCAATTATTAAAACATTGATTAATATCTGTAATTATCAAGTTAAACTAATAATGGATTTTCCTTTGTTAGTTATCTAACTCTTAGATGCATTTTTGAAGTTTTTTGTTATTTTTTACTTAAATTATTTATCGAAGCAATCCAGCTATAGGAACAAGTTAAACTCCACGGTGTCGATGGTTTGTTTTAAACATCTGGAAATATTATATACATATGTAGTGTAGCCTGATAAAAAAAAATCTAAATGATCAGTGATGGAAATTAGGCCATTAACTAGACAGTGATCAAAAACATATGGACAAATGAACAAGGAAATGGTTCATGAGACAAAGCAACCAATGACCACAGATCTAAACACAATAATGAACCTGTGTGTGGAGCAGAGAGGTGACCGAGGACTTTGCATGACCTAGAGAGATACAAAAAGAAATTAAGAAACTTGATGTGTTTAATAATCTTTCAAATTTTATTTTCTTTTCACCTAAAAAAATTTACTAGATATTGAGGTAAAACTATGAAAGTGATTATTCTACTACAATAAAAGGTTATTTTGCTGTAAACATAAATTAATAAATAGCCCTGTCAAAAGCTGGTACTTAATTTTTGCATTTTACTGTGCAACTAATAATGGCGACAAGTAATTAATAATAAATAAATAAATGTGTGCATACACACATGTTAACTACATGTTTGCCAGAATCTGAGACAATTCATTGTTTTTCTCAGGTTATTTTGACCTTTCATGCTCGCCTGCTGTCCTAGTTGGCAGACAGACACATTCATTAGGCATGGCTCCATCAGACGCAGAGCCCTGCCCGACGCTGTTGCTCATTAAAGCCAGGGCCTGCTTTCACAAAGAAGCAGTAAACAGAGATGGAACAAAAACAGAGACAGATAGGAAGGATGTGGGTTTGGAAAGATCAAGAAGGCCGAGATAGCATCTGGATCTGTTTACACATTCAATTGAACCTCGCTATTAAAACTGGGCGATAAAGAACCAAGAGCAGGGATAAGGCTGAGTACAAATGAACTCTTTTCTAAAATAAACACCTGTTAATATTTCATGGGCATGGCTTAGTCTTTGCTTCCACTTTTTATAAAGCTGTAAATGTTAAGTCTTCATGATAAGACCAGATAGTGACAATAATGTCCTTAAAAAAATCTATGTTAAGGTCACTCTCTTTTCAACAACAGTCATAAGATCTTTGTCTTTAAGTAGATCTGGATGTTTTGTGATTAATGGAGGATTGCTAAATTCAAACCACTTAAAAGGATTATGTGATTTGTTTTGGTCTTTTGTTAAGGGGTTTAAGTAAATTGCTGCATCATACTCTCCCACAGATCCATTAATCACCTTCTACTTATCTCTTCCTCACACACACCTCAGCTTGATTCAGCTTGAGTTGAAACTGATTCTTTGGTATTACATTTCTAATACAATTTCATCAAAGCAGAAGAGGGCAATATAGCATATTCCCTCTGCCTGTCTGTCTTCCTTACCCTCATTTTTCCAGTTTAATATGAGGTTTAACTGGGTTAAACCTTGTATTGAGGATCATGGCGTATTGGCATACATGCTGTATACACAATTCTGTGAAGATGACCAGTTATAGAAGAATTTCTGTCATTTTGTTTCACTGTAGATTTAATTATTTTGGTTGTCTCCGATGAAAAATGAACGATCAGTCAATCAATCATGTGAATATATTAAATTATATCGTCCATATAGCCGTTCAAGATTTATGATGGCTTAGCAATTCTTCATCCCAGCTTATCTGTGTGCAAACACTTTAAACCATTTTTTTTTTTACTGAACAGAAAATAGAATTTTTTAGAAGAAGAAAAAATAATGTGTTTCATAAGGCAAATATAAAAAAAAAAATTCTACCATTTACAATTGCATTACTCTACAAGATAAAAGGAAATTGAGAAAAGCAATACAAAATCATGTGCTGGAGTGAATTTAAAACTTTTTTTCTGTTGAGAAATGCTGAACATTTAAGAAGAGTAAGGTCTTATAATCATATATCACTAATATTGATTATATCACTAAGATTGGGTAGGATTTTACTGTTTTTAACTAAACAGACTTCCCCTTGTTGACTTAAAGACAATTCTTCATCACTGAATCAAGTCCTGACTTTAATCTCAGAGAGTCTTTGGAGGGAGCTAAAGATTATGGTGATGAAAAGGAAGCATTCTATTCTTGATAACATAAAGATTATCATTACAGTTAAATCATCCAAATACCAGGAGAAGTATAGGAAAGGCTGAACAGCACATATACGAGGTTGAATGCAGTAATGCCAATTAATTTGGAGGTGATGGGACAGTTGCAAAAAGAGATTGTTGCAACAAGGTGGCTTTTTGGGATATCTTAATAAATTGTATTTGGAATGTTACCCTGGAAATCTCAGAATTTAAAAAAGATATCCCAATTTTATATCTTTGATTTTTAAAATTGTAGGTGCAATTTTCAGAGCCCACGGTTATATTATACTTGTTAATTAAGTTTTACAATACATATTTTTAAAAATAATCCTCTTAATAAGACAGAAAACCAAAGTTAATTTGTCTGAAAAGCTTTATTTAATGACATTTTTCAAATTAAAAGTTGTCTAAGTGTAAGGATTCATGACATGGTGCAACAGTTGAATTGGTTTTCTTTGTTGTTGTTGTTGTTGTTGTTTTAATTCTGAATAAAACTGTCCTATGTTATTATATTGAACTGGTATGGGCAATTAGCAGACAGCCGTGATTTAATGTTAGGAGGAAAGTGTAGTAGTGTAGTTGAGAGAAATGAAGTGTTGCAATCGTCCTCGGGCTCTTTTATCTTACATTGATTATATAGAGGGTTATAAGTATTTGTCAATATGAAAAGGTTTTAACCAACTGATTTATTGTTTTAAACTATATATCAAGTCAGATTTATTATTTCGTTCCCAGACCCAATATATATATATATATATATATATATATATATATATATATATATATATATATATATATATATATATATATATACTTACTTATTCAGAGTGTGTATGTTTTTGACATGAAATGAATGGACTTAGTCCATAATTAGTACGAGTGTATCTGCCATTTGTGTCTCGAAATTAAAGGAAATTGTAAAGTTTTGTGTATTTGGTCACATTTCATATTTTATGTGTCCTTTAGATTGATGTAAAATACATATACGGCCTTCTTTTTAAAGTTAGTGTCAGGAACAAGCTCTGTATTGTCCTTGGAAAGATGTGAGAAGCATCCAACGCTGTAAATGCGTGGAACCTTTTCATTCGCTTACAGGGTTTAAGCTGCTTCGTTGCTTGGTAACCGTACCCCGCGGCATCTTGGGAGTTGTGGTCAAATCTGTTTCTCCCAAGCCAGGGAACTACTAGAGTTAGACTACATATCCCAGAATTCCAAGGTTCATAACAAAGCCCTCCCCTAGTTGAGCACATGACTCTTCGTTTGAGGGAGCTGCCAACCTTTTCTGTTATTGTGCTGTTTCTACAGTTTCAGCTCGCTTTCTATTCCTGTAATAGCTTTGTTAAAATGAGGCTGCTGTGTGTGGTGACGGCGGTGTGTCTCGGTGTGGGCGTCATGGCAGGGAAATACTCTCGGGAGGTGAATGAGCCATCTCAGAGTGGCAGCGATGGGCAGACGGTGGAGTTCAGGATAGCTAAACTCAACCAGGTCTGGGAGAAAGCTAAACGGGTATGTACTTTAAAAACCCTTTATATCTTTTAAAAAGGTGTAAATTATACCTGCGCAGTGCTAGTTATTTCCTTCACATGCAAACAAAAGACAACATAGAGAAAAAGTCCGATTTTCAGGTGAAAATCGCGCTCTTATTATTATTATAATCCTACTATTTATTAATAAAATGAATTGAAGGAAGATGATGTTAAAATTAGCTTCCTATTCGCAGCTTGATTTAAAGGTTTATTTTCGAGGATGGGGCCTCATGCATTTCTACTTTTTCTCCTCCTCAGTTTCAACAGTGGTTCTATGATCGTAAATAAAGCTTATAAACAGGATGCAGTAATGTTATATGAGGCTATATATAAATGGGAAGGCTATGACTTCCCTCACTGGTAATGAGCTGTTCATTCACAGAAATGACAGTGAAGCTGAGGAAGCAAAACTTTACTGGTTCAAAGATCAAAGATCTGATGACTGAGAGCTGAGCAGCAGGATGAACTGTAAAAGAAAATACCTGGTTACACTTATGTAGAAGTTAAAATACATCTAAGAAAATCAAAATATGAAATCAAAAATACTTTGATCCGAATCTTCTTGTTTTTTTTTTGTTTTGTTTTTTTTTGTGTGTGTGTGTGTGTGTGTGTGTGTGTGTTTTTTTCTTATGCTTGTCTTTGGCTTTTTTCTTTTTTTTTACTTCACACTTTCTTAACTAAACTTTAAATTGTATTAAAAATATATATATTTAAAAAATAAACAAATTAAAGTCAGATATTGCTTTTTAACCATGCTTAAAAAAATTATTGTGAAAAATAAAAAAAATTCAGAAAAAAGGCCTGAACAAAAATCATGGCATCCTTAACTTAATGTTTTGTTGCAAATCACTGCAATCAAATGATTCCTGTAACTGTCAGTGATGGTTCTGCTCCTCTCTGCAGGTATTTTGGCCCACTCCTCATGAGCAAACTGCTCCTGTTCTCAGATTTGAAGGTTATGTTTTATCTTCTTCCAAAGATGTTCAGCAGAGTTAGATCAGAGTAGAAGATCTCTTCAGAGTAGTTCAATGTTTTCCTCTGAGCCATATTTACTAACGTTTCTAGCTGCTGTGTTTGGGTCACATCAGTTCTGTCATGAATAAAAATGTAATTTATTATTGCAATTACATAATGTATAAATGTAACAATGTAGCCTAATAAAATGGACCATTGCTTCTAAGTAACAATGAAAGTGGTAATTTAGTGAAAAACCAGGTTCGGAAATCAGATGACTGATTGTGCTAGACTGGAGCACTTGTAAAATTTGTTCATACCTGAGAGAAGGTTAGAAATAGGAAAAAAAAAGGTGAATGCAACATTCTCTCCTAAATCACTCATGAGAATGATTTATGAACAAATTAATTTGTTCAAATGCTTCTTGCATGTGTTTTTTTTTTTCTTGATATGCCTAATTTTTCCTTTTGTGAACATAAAGCAGATTTGCCTCAGCAAAAAGTTAAATACTGTCTCATCTGTACAATCATGTCAGTTGTGTTCAACCCCATTTACTCTCACTAAGTGCTAAGAGCCACAACCTTGTAGAACAAGATTATTTTTGTCAATCTGATGCAAAATCCTGTTTGTTTTCAGGGTTTTAGTCCACTTTGGCTTAAACAACAACAGATTGTGTGATCTAACACTGATTCTGGAGCTTGACATTCACCTTTCATCGCTTTAGAAGTTTTTCTGGGCTCTTTTCTTACCATCCATATCACTGAGCTCTTTCATTTGTCATCAATTTTCCTCTCCCAGCCGTGTCCGGGGAGTTTGGCTACATTCCCATGGAGCTATATGTGCAGCTGTATTCAGGGCACATCAAGCTGCATGGAGACGTTTGTGTAACCTTTATCTTGACATGCGTCTCTATAATCTATATATCTCCTGAGACAACTTTTTGCTTCACTTCCTCTGGTCCGTGTTGGGTGCAGTACACACCACGTCATCAAACAATGACTACCATAAGCTCTATATATACGCCCACTGATGATTACAAGGTTTAATTGTTCAGTTAGAGGTGAAAAGCAGGGTACATCCTGGACCGGCTGCCAGTTCATCTCAGGTTTTCATGAGTTTGAAATATATAAGTTTTTAAAATCATCAGCTGACATATAGTTGAAAAGCAATGTCTTACTTTCAGTTTTTTTTCATTTCATAGAAGTTTTAATTATTATTACTTTTATCAGATTTGAGTAATTTTTGTGACCATTGTGTATTTTTCTGTCATCAAACGAGGGGTACCATTGGGGTTGCAAGAATTTTGTAAATCGATTCATTATTTTTTTCAATTAATTGATGACTAGTGTTGCATGCCTTCTGGACTGAATCAATAAAGTATAGGGTCCAGCTTGGAAGGTTGTGCTCATCATGCCAGCCCGGTGTTGTGATTCTGTGAGTCAAAGGTGAGGTGATGGTTTGGTCTGTTAACCAAATGGATCTTTAGGTTAATTATATTATATTATATTATATTCAGTATAAAACAGGTAGTTAGATCAGTTATCTGTAATACCATTTGTTTGCTATATCTTTCTCATTTTAGTTTTGCTTCTCAACTCGAAGAAACTTAAAAATTGTTACTGCAGCTAAAGCACTGCATACAGATTGTGCAAACTAACCCTCTCTTTCTGTTAACAGATGCAGCTGTCTCCAGTACGACAGGCTGAGCTGCACAGTGACCTCAAGATTCAGGAAAAAGATGAGCTGCAGTGGAAGAAAATGAAGGTGGAAGGCCTCGATGAGAACGGAGAGAAGGAGGCTCAGCTAAGACGCAATTTTAATGGTAAGACCAAACCTTCCCATAGTTTAGAAGAGTTTGAACAAGGTCGTTCATTTGTTCTTGGGTACCTTTACCTGCCCCGTTTCTAAAGCCATTTATTTTCTAAAACTAATCATTGAATCAAACCTCACAGCAAACAATTTAGTTTGAGAGATTTCTAGTTGCAAGGGTTGCAGGATCAAAAAGTTATATTAATTTTGGCTTTATTATAAAGATATTTTAATTAATATTAATACTTAAGTATTCTGATACTAAGTAATATTTACGATTTCTTCAAAGTATCAAAAACCAACAAACACTGTGAACAGTTTACATAGAGATGATCCTGTGCAGGGGGTTTAAGCATGAAGAACATTTAAATGAACCAAAATATGCTTGATAACATTATGATGAAAACAGGAGGTGGTGTATGAGTGCATGAAGGCATGTTCTCCTTCTAAACTGCAGGCGATGATGCAGCCACCCACACAAGTATCTGATGCTTTCTGCCACACGCAGCAGGTGGATGCCCTCTTCCCTGTAGCACCCCTGGCAACAGTTCATGAACAAGGCACCATACCTTCCCAAATGATCCCAGTTAACACCAGTTATATGCATAGAAATCACCCAAACTATAAATGGAGGTCTTCAAAGCATTAGACGACATGGAAACAAAATTTAGAAATGTTGAGTGTAGCCAGTCTCTATCTATTGTAATGAGGCACTGGTTGTTTTGATATTTTCGGGATAATATCTGCTGATATTTCCAGATCTGTCGACACGTCGTGAATCTTTTTAAGATTTTTCTTTTACATATAATATTTAGAACTATTGTATTTCATAATAGTATTTTTAAAACCCATCAGGCAATTCTCCAGTATTAAGAATTCACCACTAAACTGATCAGTTTTTGTCATATACTAATAGTCAAAAGCTTCTTTGCTGAACCCTTTGTGGTTTTTTGCAGACTCAGAGGTCAGTCAATCTCTCCTCCAGTACTGTTTATTTTTACTTATTCAAACATATATCATACATTTAGCACATGTCAACTTTATTTTATTATACGCCAATGTACAAAAACTAACATGCTCACTTTATTACTGCATAAAAGTTATAAAGAAAAACTACCCAAATCATTTGTTTTGTGTGAATCCTACTTCAAATTGCTGCAAATACATTTCACTATATTCGCCAGTCTGTAAACATGGAAGTAAGAACAAAATATGGTCCTGCTGTAAGATCAGCTAACATCTTTTACCTTACAAACTAAAGTACTTACAGGAGGGGCTCTGGATATAACCACATATGTGCACAGATTGCTTTAATCTGTTATGGCCCTTTCTTTAGGGATTTGGCTGGACTTCTGATGAAAGGTTTATCGGTGATGCTTTGGGTTGGGTTTAAAGTTCAACTTAATGAGCAGTGTTTTCTATTATGGTTTCTGTGTTTTCACACAGAAGAGATTTTTATAAACGTCTGATTCAGAAGTTTGGCAATTACTGTAGAAAACCCACAGGAGAAAGAGACAGGGCATTATGAAACTCATCTTTGTTTTTCTCTAGATATAGTTTTAAGTCGCAGCATCTTTTTCAGGCAAGTAAAGAAGAGATGAATGTTGTGGTAGACTAAAGAATAGAATATAGACCTAATACAGATTTCTTTATTGCTTATTTGTACGAATCTAAGAGGTTTTTACTGATTTCTTTTCAGCTCTGGAAAATGTTTTTAAGTGTGTAAGCAGTTTTTAAAGAACAACTCTAGCATTTCCAATATTGTAAACTGTTGTAAATAGAAATGAGTGACCTAGTCGATCGGTGAGGGTCGTTATCTGAGCCTCTCTTTGCTCTCTAGTAATGGAGAAGCATTCCTGCACCAAGCAGAGCTACTTTCACCTCATTCTCTGCCCCTTTTGTTGGCTGAAATGCATTAAAGACCTCATTGAATTAGTTTTCCATTTGATCTCTGTGAATCAAAGGTTCGTCTTAATACCAGAAATACCTTCTTGTAATCAGTTCTTTTTTGTTTGTTTAGAAAGATTTCTTTGCTCTCTTTGGTTTTCTTTACATTACTTCTTATAGAACTCAGTGCGAATAATCTTGTTTCACTGTCTGCACTCATCGTAGATCATCATTTATGCCAGAAACATTGTCTCACAAAAGTCCATCAGTCCCATAAAACACCATAAAGCCTTTTGCTACTTGTGGTAGCCTGTTTATTGGAAAGCAGCCCTATATACTCACCTGAGACACGGGTTAATCTGTCACAGTGATGCCTTACAAGAGGGCCAAAGTGTTGCTGAATAAGCTGCTGAAAATCGGTTTACTGGAACAGAATAGTGAGTGCAGATTTTCTGAGGGGCTAAGTCCAACTTTATGAGTGGTAGGATTATAAAACATGCGGCAACTCTATTTCTTACATACAGAACAGAACAAAAAATAATGTTTTTTAATGCATTATTGGTTTAAGTGAGGTTTCCTCAATGAATGTTCAGGTAAATGGATGTTTTTCTCATCATTATGTTACATTTTAAGTAGTTTTTAATGTACCATGTCAAAAAAAAAAATGTTTCAGCCCAGCATCACCACCCCAGGTGTCTTTAATGTAATCACTAAAATCCGCTTTAACACGTTGATGGCCCTTGCAAAACACTGTTATTTGCTGTTCTTTTTTTTTTAAATGTGTGTATTTGATGACTTTCTGTCAAGAGGGTTGAACAATGAATCTCCAGGTGTGACTCACTTTATGTACTACAAAAAACTGCTTAAGGCACGATTGTGTATCAACAATTGTAATTATACTGTCATGGTATATTCTGCAGTGATCCTGGCTAAGTATGGCATGGACGGGAAGCGGGACATGCGGCCAATGGAGAGCAACTCACTAAAAGACCATGAGGCCAAAGACGGGGACGCATTCGATGATCCCAAACTGGACAAGCTCTGGAACAAGGTGTGTGTGCTCAGATGTTGGTTAAGTTGTTCACTAGGTGCATATTTGTGTGTTTAAAGGAACACTGTGTAACTTTTGTTCATTAGGGATGCTGGACCTCTAACTGCCTGTATTTTGCTTCTACTTAACATCTGTCATGGTCTCTAGTTTTCTGACCCACATGCGAACACACTGAAGAGAAGGGTAGGGCAGATTTAAAATCAAGGACGACATAAGGAGAGTCTTCAGGGTGCCTGGAAATTAAGTCTGGTGAGGCACACTAGAGCGAGAGTTAATGGGAGTATGTGTACGATGAGAATGACACTAAAAGGCTTACCGCGTGAGACATGAACAATCCACTGGGGGAAGTGAGCAAGGCCATGGAGGTCTGTAAGCGGGAAATGCAGGAGTTTGCAGTGAGGAAGGTGGCTGCCAAGCGGGAGGAGGCTCGATCGGTGGAGGGTTAAGCAGGGCTCGACTGATGAGCAGCAAGTGACAAACAAAGTGTTGAAACTCTGAGAGGCTGCGGAGCGGACCAGAGGCTGATCGGCTCGGCAGAGATCTGTAATTCATGGAAGGTGCTCCGAATCACCTGCGCACTACACTTGACCTCCCTGCTAATCAGCAGCCACCTGCAGGAGAGAGGGAGGGAAAAAAAGCTATTCCTTCCACACAGTCCCTTTCACGTTTTCTCAGAAGGTATTAACTTTTTCCTTGCCTCAGCCATGACCAGCAGTCGAGAAGGCTGGCAAATAGTATAGCAAAAGCCTTAGCTCCATGACTATATAGGAGCCTGCAGCCATAAAACCATACGTTCTTCCAGGTCACATGACCAGGCCAATTACTGCCCGACCGTCGAGCTGTATATTGGCTTGATGAATCATTTAAAATAACTCCTATGCAATAACACTTTAGGTTACAAAGTCTGCGGTGTGCCTTTAACTAACAAACGTTAGCAGTGTTACGTCTTTACACATCGTCTTCTACCACATTATATCGATAAACAATATAAAAGTAAGGCTTTAGTGGTACTTGCAATCTGTGGTCTATGAGGTAATTGTAGATGTTTAAGGACCTACACACTAAGTTTATAGAGTATTCAAAGGTAAAAAACAATGAAAGGAAAAACATTAAATTAGAGCAAATAGGATTATTGGTTTTGTAGCACAGCTGCATTATGAAGCAGTGTAGTTGGTACTATATAGCTGAAAACTTAATGAGTTGATCAAGCTGAATAAATTGCATTCTGCATCCTTTTTGCCATTGAACAGTGGAAATAATCCTGGATGGTACTTGCAATGAATTCATGCCTTCCTCTGCTGTGGCATTAATCCACTTGAGGTTCTGCTTAAGAATAAATGGCGGCGCCCTCTAGAAGACGGTAGTAACATTACAAAACAGAAAAGCATTCCTTTGAAGCGGACTGTCAATTAATCGGATGGAACAATTTTTTATCTAATAAATCATTAATGGACAATTAGTAGATCTTTTGTATTAGAGAACTTCTGATACGATTCCAATGCTTGTGCTTTGAGTATTGGCTGATATTGAGTACCGATACTTAAAATATACATAATGATACTTAATAATATTGTGAAAAGATTATTATTTTGGTAAGGTCTGGCTGAGGTTAAGCCCTTGAATGGAAACTTTAAATAATACAACAAAATTTAAGTATAAAATACAAAAAACAGTGATAGTAATAGTAGCAAGCTCGAGACAGGTGTGTGGTGATCAGCTCTTCACCCGTCTAAAACAGCAGGTTGAATCAGAGGCCAACTGTTTTAAAAGCTGCGAAGAAGAACTGTGTCAGAAATAACAGAACTAACCAGTGAATAGATTCCTATTTTAATCCCTGTTTTTAAACACATGGTATCAGAGCCAGGACTCAAATACCGATGGCAGCATTTTCGGCAGTATCCAAGACATTTCCAATACTGGTATCGGAATCAGAATCTGTATTCATCCCTAATGTGGGTACCATGGCCTCAGCATTTACATCCTTTGTACTAAAAGTTTACATGACCTAATGGTATTTAAACTCAAATTGCTCTAATAAAGATTTATCAACCTTCATGGTTAATGATTAAAACTAAAAGCTGATGATGTGAACTACTTTCTCATCCATTGTGGGAATAATTATATGATCACGTGGGAGACACTCATAGAACATTGAAATCTTACTCGCAGAGAGTCGCATACACTTAAATATGAAGTGGGGTGCAGTGGTTGTCTTCATGGCAAAACATAGAACATCGTAAAACATCTGGGAGGTGAACTACTTGAATTCCACACTTTTGATCCCAATACACATTAACTATTCGAAGCAAGAGAGCATCACAACGACAACCATTTATTTTTAGACGAGACTAACAGCTGTATCATTTCTTAAAGTTTAGATCCAGGTGACCCGTGTTTGTTTTAAACACGCTTACCCTATATGCCAAGATGGAAGAAAGGCTAAAGGTCTGGTTATAACTCCCCGCAGCAGTGTGTCGCAGTGAGCTTGACGCAGACATTTTTGATTTATGCTCAATTTTGAAGCGTGGTCTGCGCCACAACTCAAGAGAATCAGGAACTAACTGTACAGTAGGTCTAGATACCGCCGAGGCAGTGAGGAAGTGGGGGCAAGTTTGTGCGACAACGGCGGGACATGAGGGCGAAAAAGAGCGGGGATCCAGGTGGGAAAAGGGTCCCAGCGTTCTTGCCGCCTTGCCCTTCCATCTGGTCAAACTTCACAAGTTTATTTTCCGCAATTGTGGTCATAAAAACAAAACAAGCCGGGCCTCCTGTCTGCCGGACTGTCTGCGGTCACCTACAATTTGGGAGAGGCAGCAAAGTGTCTGCGGAGCGGGCGGGGACGTCTTTTTGTTCACTGCGACACCTTCGCAGACGACCTAGTTTCGAAGTATAAATCAGCCTTAAGTTGTCAATGCTTGTAGTAGCTATATGTTCTTGATAACCGTCACTTTTGAATTGAACTCTTCTCTGTTGTATTTTGCCAACAGGCCAAAACCTCTGGGAAGTTTTCCAATGATGAGCTTCAGAGCTTAAAAAGAGAGTTTCAGCACCACAAGGACAAGATCCATGAGTACAACCTCCTGATGGATACGGTCAGCAGGACAGAAGGTCAGCCACCAAAAGAAATATTTCCTCTGGAGCTAAAACAGAATATATCTGTGCAACTGTAATAATATAATTTATAAAACTTTATCATTTTAATTCATAGACTTGAGCTACAATCATGAATCCAGCTATTCTTTATAGAGTAGCACAAGCTGATGATTGCTAGTGATTTATTTGGGCTACCCGTCTTCATTCTTCCACGGTAGGCTGCTAGCAAGCGTACAACCTTTAACGTTCCAGCAGCTGTTCTTATATCAACACTTTCCCTGTTGCCTCTGCCTATGTGTTTTTAGCAAACAGAAATACTTGAAATAAGCCAAATTTGTTTATTGTTTAAGTCCACGATTAGAGCAGTAGTTGTAGTTCTGCCAGCTGATCAGCAGTGCACAGTTAAAGGTGAGACTGCTGCTTTAAACTGTTCTGCGCTCCTACAATCAGTAGAACCACTTTAAAAGGTCGAAACCATTGGATTGTGTATTTTAGAAGTTAACTGTAAATTTTTAAAACATTTGGTTTGTATCTTATTTATAACACACCACATGATTCAACTTAATTCATGGGATCCTTTCATAATTAGCTTTTTTTTCCATCTCTCACTGCAGGGTGTAGCTATTGCTTACTCTTGATGGTCCAAGTTTACTATTGGCATATTTAGATGAACATAAAGTTTTTTTCCAAAGGATATATCTCTAAAGCAGCAGTCTTAAGTGTTTTCTTTTCTCTTTGGGAGCACAGATTGATCAACAGACTGGGATGTGCTGTCAAGGTTTTTAAGAGCCCCTGGTGTGGCTGCATAGCACCAATCTTATCGGTCAGAAGTCTGAGGAGTTCTGAGTTTACTGTTCAGTTCTAAGGTCAGGTAGCAGGTATCAGAAGGGACATCTTCCCATCCAATGCTCTTTGCTCTGTCACTGCTCATCACATCAAATAGTGAGAGTTAAGCAGAGCTGACAGGACCTCACAGTGTTTCACATGGACATGGGGGGGTGGATGTCTCTTTCAGACCAAACTGGCTCTCAGCATCTGTTTCCTGCCTAAACTTTTTTTTTAATATATACTTCACAGCATCCGTGTCACTGCAAGAGAAGCCAGGGGTATTTTTCTGGTTGTCCAACACATTTAAATATTGAGCCAATCACATGGTGCCTGTAGGGGGAGGGGGGGTTGCTCTCTGTTTACCTCCAGCACATCACCTCTTCTTCTGCTCGCTGTCTCTCTATTCACTGGTTTTCATCTTTTTTTTACTTTTGATCTAAATGTCAGCTGGTATTATTCAGCCAAGCGGCCTTTGTTTGAGTTTTTTTCCGCCTTAAAGATGAGACAGACTGGAATATCATCACCGGATGCTGTTAGCCAGTAAGCTCAGACGGTTCTCACAAAGGAACAGATTTAAATAACAGAAGATCAGACCAATTGTCCTTTAAGGATATTTCAGAGCATCTATTAAACTCTTTATTAAGCACTTGTTTGCTTTCTCTTCCATCCATTTCCTTTTCTTTATTCCTTCCTTTCCCTCTCTTTGTCTTATTCCTAAACACCTCCTTTCATCCCCTTGTCTCCTGCTCTCTTTTTAGAGATTCACAAGAACGTCATCTCCTCGATAGAGGGCGATGCCAAAGAGCACGTGCTGCAGCAGAAGCACACTGAGCTGAAGGAGAAGATGAGAGACCTCAACCACGGCTTCGAGCGCCTCCGTAAAATCAGCCATGAGGGCTTCTCTCAAGACAGCGGTGAGGAAGGAGAAACACATCTCACTCCTCATTTACCTGAACTCTGTTCACAGTAATGTGTAAATACAGTAATACTCTGCTGGGAGGTAATGCTGGAGGCATAACACAAATGTTTTAGTGGAAATTCAATTACGTTTCCATTGGGAGATGTGTAGAGGTTATTTAAAGCTGCTTTCAAAGTTAAGTTCTAGTGTTGACGTAAATCGGTTTGTCCTTTCCATTTAATAGTTTTACCCTTTTTAATATTTTGCTATAGATTGGCTGCCTTTTTATCTGTCCTTGCCTGATAGAATCCATCTTTTGTGCTTTTTTACTTTTCTTTGTAGGCTTCAGTTGCCAGATGGATAATTTAGGTGAAGACTTTTTTTGTTGTAGTTCTGGTCTACTGTCCTCTTTGAAAGCATTTCAGTAGTTTTTATCTTTCTTCTCCTCATTTGTGGAATAGAGGAGGTGTTTTTAGAAATCTTAACCCAAGCATTTGATGCAGGGTTTCCAAGTAGGCATACAAGAGAAGCACACCAGGATAAATAAATAATGAAAAACTGTGTGAGAAAATGAAACTAAAACATTTCCACTTGAGGAGTTCTGGATAGAGCATTTCTCAGAAGAAATCTTTTTTTTTTTTTTGTATTACTTTAAATAGAAAATGTTTATATCTTCTTTTACAATTTTGGTACATTTAGTGTTCTGAGTGGGTTTCTCTATCAGCTAAAGTTGTGTTTAAGTCTTCTTACCACAGTTAATACTAAATCGATTACTAAATTAGTTGATGATTATTTCAATAATTGACTAATCTGATTAATTGTTTCAGCTCTACTGTGATAAACAAGTTGGCCAATTTTCCTTTTCAGTTGTCGAGGCTTTCAGCTAAATATGGAAAAAATATATAAAAATGCATTAAAGGAAGAAAACCTCTGGTATCAAGAAAAAAACAAAACAAAAAGCATGGCCCTTTTAAGAGGGTAGTGATGGTATATTGTGTTTCTCATAAGGTGGGAATTTATGATGCTTTATCCAGTGAGGAGGAGGAAGTCGGGAGCAATATCACCAGAGAGCAATAGCCTAGGGGCCTAATGGAGCTAACGAGATGAACCTCCTGTGGCGAGTAGCTGTCTGCTTCTAGTTCCCTAAAGTAGAAATGACTGCACATGGCAAAAACCGTGATTTAAGAAACTAAAGCTGCCAACTTGCAGGCAGACATCATTTCGGCTACAGTAGTTCCAAGGTTTTTATTTGTTCATATCAGCAAGCTTTTTTCCAAAGAGCTTTCTCTCTGGAATCCTATCAGTGAGCCGCGTATCAGTTTTGTAAAGCTTGGCTGCAGTGAATGGAAGCAGCTGAAAGTCTCACCTGTTTGCATCTATCAGTCTATCTGTTGCAGCAGATAATTAGTAAACATGCAGGGGCCAGCAGAGGTCGATTGACTTAATATAATGGCCATCAGCAGGTATTTTGTATTGGCAGAAGATGCATAAGATGGAAAAAAAAATACTAAATGAAAAAATTTCCAGCATCAGAAACTTTATGCTCCCAAACCGCATTCATGGTTCCCTAAATCAGTGTTTTCCACCCAGGGGTATGCGTGCCCCTAGTGGTCCGCAGGGGTATTGCAAGAGGTACATAAAAATATCTTCTTAGGCAGTAAAATAAAAATAGGGGTTGGATCTGTTCTGCTTTGTTGGGAAAATTAAAACAAATTAAAAAAGATCTTATCAACCAAAAAGTAGGTTTTTCTTTGAGTTCACTTTCAACTGTGACCCGCATCAAAACCAGCACCCCAAAACCCATGGTAAGACAACATGTGCAAAGGGGTACAGAAGTCAAAAAAGGCCCTAAATGGTCTGCCTGCTGAGTCACTGTGAGAGCAGAGTAGCAGTGGAATGAACTGTTTATGTTCTTACCAAGCTGCTTATTATTCATTCCCTTCAATCTGAGATTCTTCTTTACTGGATCTTTGCTCATTTTTGTGTTGCCAAGAAAACGGCCCATGTTCTGCTCATACTAGGTGGTCCTCCTCTGTGATGGGGATTCATCGGTTTTTGGGTAACATGTTTAGCCAAGTCTTATTTAATTG
>NW_015150898.1:270284-271486 GCF_000732505.1 Cyprinodon variegatus | reverse complement strand
TGCCTGTGCCATTAGGGAAGAAAAAGTCCATTGATGGAATAACCTGGTCATTCAGTATATTCAGGTAGTCAGTTGACCTCATTTTTTGATCATATACTGTTGCTGAACCTAGACCTGACCAACTGCAGCAACCCCAGATCATAACACCGCCCCCACAGGGTTGTACAGTAGGCACTAGGCATGGTGGGTGCATCACTTCACCTGCCTCCCTTCTTACCCTGATTCACCCATCACTCTGGAACAGGGTAAATCTTCTTCCATTTACTCCACAGTCCAATCTTTATGCTTCGTAGCAAATTGAAGCCTTTTTTCCCGGTTAGCCTCACTGATTAGTGGTTTTCTTACGGCTACATAGCTGTTCAGTCCCAATCCCTTGAGTTCCCTTTGCATTGTGTGTGTGGAAATGCTCTTACTTTCAGTATTAAACATAGCCCTGAGTTCTACTGTTGTTTTTCTTCGATTTGATCTCACCCCACGTTTAAGTGATCGCCGATCACGATCATTCAGGATTTTTTTCCGGCCACATTTCTTCCTTGAAGATGATGGGTCCCCACTATCCTTCCAGTTTTTAATAATGCGTTGGACAGTTCTTAACCCAATTTTAGTAGTTTCTGCAATCTCTTTAGATGTTTTCTCTGCTTGATGCATGCCAATGATTTGACCCTTCTCAAACAGACTAACATCTTTTCCATGACCATGGGATGTGTCTTTCGACATGGTTGTTTAGGAAATGAGAAGCAAGTCGTTGCTCCAGTTGGGGTTAAATAACTTGTTGCCAGCAGAAAGATAATCTCCCATGCAGTAATTATCCAATAGGAGGCTCCTACCTATTTGCTTAGTTGAATCCAGGCAGTATCATTGGATAGTGCAGCTCTAGCTGCTGCCACTCGCTGTTTGCTCTCCATGTAAATGGGACACCAGTGGTAAAATGTTCCTGTTTTATGTGTAGCAGACACATACCAAATTCCTAAAACTCATTTCATGGAGATGCTTATCACACATGATGTACAAATTATTGTATTGCCTGCACGCTCTCACTCGTATTAAAAAAGCACCACCTCACATAATCTAAAATCCAGGATAATTTATCCGACTCATGGGCATCCATGAACAACTATCTATATCAGGGAGACTCCTGGAACTTCTGGGAGCCTTGGGATGTCTGGTGTTGTTTAGATGTAAACTCTTTGGCATTTGCTAGA
>NW_015150898.1:258758-270261 GCF_000732505.1 Cyprinodon variegatus | reverse complement strand
TCATACTAGGTGGTCCTCCTCTGTGATGGGGATTCATAGGTTTTTTGGTAACATCTTCAGCCAAGTCTTATTTAATTGATCAGTCTCCCTGCTAATCAAAGGATTTGCATGTTCCTAAAGATATTATATCATTGGACAGTGCAGCTGTAGTTGCTGCCACTCGCTGTTTGCTCTGCGTGTAAATGGGACACCAGTGGTAAAATGTTCTTGTTTTATGTGACATCCCAAGTTCCAAAAACTCATCTCAGGGAGATGCTTATCACACATGATGTACGAATTATTGTATTGCCTGCACGCTCTCACTCATATTAAAAAAGCACCTCACATAATCTAAAATCCAGGATAATTTATCCGACTCATGGGCATCTGTGAACAACTATCTATATCAGGGAGACTCCTGGAACTTCTGGGAGCCTTGGGATGTCTGGTGTTGTTTAGATGTAAACTCTTTGGCATTTGCTAGATGGATTTTGTGTAATCTGTCATTCTTTATCCAACCCAACCCTTCAATATATGTATAGTTATTTATATTTTACTAGAAAGCCACTGATCCGTTAACAAGTAATTGGAATATTAAATTACTTGTTGTCAGTTAAGTACCAAGAGACAGTTTATTTATTTATTTTTTTTCTTGTTTCTTTTCAATTAAAAGAAATGCAACTAAAAGCTCATCAGTGTTGGTGTCTACACTTATCAAACCACTTAGTGCAGTTGGCTTTGACTTGGAGATAATTTCATTGTTCCTTCTTATTCTGTTGGATTCAAAATGACAACCTCTGCTAAACTACCTACAGGACAGATTCACTATGATGGTCGCTGTGTCTTACATTTAATCACAGTAATGAGAATGTCTGCTTCTACTGCTTAGGGGGAAAATTAAAAACCTAAACGGTCTGTCAGGAAAAGCCTAATCAGAATCTTGCTGTGTTTTCCTTCTAACAGACAGAATGAACAAATTCATCAAATAGGTACTGCTTTACCTTTCAATTTATATTTGCTTCTAATCTTATCCACAGTGTTGTAAGAGTATGTCTGGTGAATTAAAAGTAAACGCTGCATCTGGGATGGGAAAGCTAAACAACAAATCTTTAAATATTAGCCAAGAAGTTCTTAAAAGTTTTGCCTGTGAAAATATTTGGGAACGCTGGTCATCCATAATTTATGTGCAGAATAAATGTAAACACAGTAAAACATCCACTGACTGTGCTCAGAGCTTTGTGCCCATTTTAGAGCTGTTTTAAACTCTCTATATTATCTCTTCATCTTTCTGCCTCTCTACCGTTGCTCTGCAGAGTTTCGGGAGCCGCGTGTGATTGAACTGTGGGAGGCTGCAAAGAGGGCAAACCTCAGCAAAGATGAGTTGGAGTCTCTCAAGGTGAGGCTCACAGCAATTTTAGCTGGTTGGGGATGATTCTGTGTCAGTCTGCCTCTAGGAAACAGTTTTATATCAGCACATTTTAACTCAAGAGGTTCAGCTTAGAAACGTATAACTCAAGGGCTCTTTTAGTGGAAGCAGTATCAAATGTATTATTTTGCCCGCCACTTGGTATCGAAGCCAAGATCAGATGGATCACAGGGCCACATTCAGCTGGAGTTTACACCAGCATTTCTGCTTTATTCACTGTTTCAAGTGTTTTTCAGCTGCACCGTGCATGTAATGAGGTTGAACCCGCCTCGTTCGGTTCATAGCCTTCTTTTCTGTGTTCACTCAGGAAGAGCTGCGTCACTTTGAGACCAAGGTGGAGAAGCACAGCCATTACCAGGAGCAGCTGCAGCTGTCTCACCAGAAGCTGCAACATGTCGAGTCTCTGGGTGACAAAGAGCACATCAAGAGGAACCAGGAGAAGTACAACACACTCGCTGAGAAGACAAGGGAGATGGGATACAAGGTAAAAAAAAAAAGGACATTTCATTTAATAAAAGAAGAAAGAAAAAGAGTTACTCTGAAACTCCAGTTAGAGCCTTTGTAACAAAGCAGAAATTTTTTCAAGCCCAAATATGAACTTTTTAAACCTTATATTTAAAACATGCTGATTATTGTATGTTTTAACCAGAAATTAATTATTTACGCTGGGTTCAGTCGGGCTCCTGAAAACTGTTTTATTATTTCTCAAGTCTGGATAAACATTTTTTCTGAAATTCTTAATATTGTTGAATAGAGGCATTGATTTTTTTATTACATATAGCAGCGTTTCAAAGGTAGGCAGTGCCCCCATTAAAGAGCCTTAATGCGAAACAGCGACCGCTCTCACCAGTATCAGGTGAGATCTAAGGTGTTGTCAAACAGCGGCACCGCGTGGAGAGAAGAGAATGCCAAAGGCTGAGGTTTTAAAATCTCAACTTTTCTGTTAAATTACGTTACAGCAACCAATCAGGGACTGGTTGTGGTTGTGACATAGGTTAACGAAGTGCAGCCGATACAAAGCTTTTTCCCACTAAGAATTAAATATAAAGGAAAGTTTCACAAAGCGTGAAATACGGAATGCTCTGAAGAGGCTTTTAGGTGGCTTTTAAAAAAAGCTGTTTTAATTTAGCTGTAGAAGTACTGCTCGTCCACCTGACTTACCTCCAGCACAAACACCAGTCAGCCACTGCCTCTCCCCAGTACTGGTGCTCTCTACCCAGCTAGATACAAGGAAGTATCAATACGGCATCCAGAAGCAGCTCTGCATGAACCAAAGTGGTCTACTTTTTCAAAAATTGATGGTCACCCCAGGCTGATTCAGAAGTTGTGTTCTGAGAACATGTTAGTAGCCGTTTGTTATGTCACTGTTCACCTGTTATTGTTTGTGAACTGCAGATTGTTTTCCATGGTGAAAACGTGTTCATCTGAAATGCAAAGCAGTGAGCTCCCCGTTCTGCTTGCAGAAATCACTGCAGACAGGTTTGGTGTGGCATGGCTTTATGTTTTGGTTGCTCTTTGATTTCAGAAACAAAACAATGCTGTAGTACGCTTCACATTGAGCTGTATGGCATAAGGCTCTGGTTTAATCTAAATATTACTCTCTAGGTAAATTCCATCTGTAACAGCCTGTTTCCATTTGAAATAGCATTAGCAAATTTAGATTATTTAAAGTACAATATTCAGATTTAACAAAGTAGATCCAGGCCAAGTCTTATGGGGTTTTCGCTCAAATTTAGAACTATGTAAGACGTTCTTGTATTCTCTATTTAATTTTAGTCCCTAAAGTGTTTTTTGGTCACAATTATGATGTGGATTCGTTTAACTAATCAATATTTTTTCAAAGCATACATTTGTGTTTCATCTTAATCTTTTTAGCCATAGGGGTTGAATGAATAAATAAGAAATGAAAACATTTACCAAACTTATCTCCATCTGAAAAACTAAAAAAAGGGAAAACTCCAAACATTTCTCTAGTCTCAAGTCTGCATTGAAACCCTGCCTTTGTGCCCCCAAAGTCATAGAATCTGATCTCTGTGGTCTGAACCAACAAACCATCCAACCTTTTAAATGAAGATAGTTTCTGTGATCCAGGCTCCTGTATTCTGCAGGAACTGAGCACTACACACATTGTGGTTAAACACTTGAGTAGCCTGCGATTAAAACACACATACATGATTTTTTTACATCTAATTTTCATTAGTATCAATTAACGTTTTCACCAATTAGGGATTTAACTTGTTACATGATATAAAATGAACCAATTTTTAGCAGCATCAGCCCAGCATCCATCTTACCACTAGAGACACCATCAGTTGCCCGGGTTACCGGTCGGTAGTAAAAATGAAAAAGGTTGATCAATGTGGCTCTTTTTTATGCTTTTTGAATAATTGTTTTTTCTTAAATTAGAGTTTTTATGGGCTTAACATCATGTTATTCTTTGATCTGTTGACTGCTTTAAAAGATTTTCTACTTTCAACCATTAACTTGTTTTAAGATGATTTATAAAGGCAGCAGTTGGACTTATTTTGCCACCAAAGGAGGCGCCTCCTGCTGGATGTTATGAGTAAAGCAGGCTAAGACTACCCACTGAGATCTCTCTTTTGTACTCGTACTCTGCTCCATTTGGGGGAAAAGAAAGAGCCAGTGGGTGAAATTCCATTATGTTGTATTTCACATTGTTCTGCTTCATGCTGTACTGATTAGATGATCATCTGAACCCAAACGCTGTAATTACAAGTGGGGCTTACGCTGCTTTCCATTTACTTTAGAGCCAGGAAGTCAGAGTGACATAATCTCCTAGGTGATGGCATCCCCCACTTCACTGCTTGTGTAAAGTTCAAAAACAATACATGGAGGCCCACAATCTGCATTACTTAAAGCTGGTCCCTACAGCCACTGTTACAATAACTAAAATGCTACCCCATGTGTTACAATATTTGTTCATATAACAATTAAAAAAATAGCACAAATAGGAATTAGTGGTTGAAATAGTGCTGTACTAAACTGTGCAGGTCTGCAGCCAGACCCCTCTCAGAACGTTTACTTCTGCTGATAGGTGTAGCAGCCATCTTGAATGTGGAAGGTGGGTTTGTCTGTGCTGGTCAGGCTTTTGGTGCATAATTTCCACTTTCTAGGGTTTTCCAGGTCAGAAAGTAACTCAGAAACTCTTTCTACATAAAAACATTGGTACAATTTTTGTGCAACAATAAATGTGGACATGATCTCTTTGCTCTGATGGCTGAAAACCTTTTTGTTATTTAGAGCTTTAGTCAGTTCCAGAGAAAATGTTTAAAATTACATTTTTTTTAATCATTAAACATAATGTCAATTTGCTGAGTAAAACCAGGGGAATAAAACAATCTCAATTGGTCTCGTACCCTCTATCTATATATCATTCTGTTGTAACACAGTAGAAACTAAAGTGATATTTAAGGTCCCTGTAAATCTCAGTGCTGCAGGGATAAAACTCTCTCACTAACCCGTGCCTGTCTCTTTGTGATTTCAGATGAAGAAACACCTGCAGGACTTGTCCAATAAGATTTCGCGTCAGGGTCTGCAGCACAACGAGCTGTGAGGGACCTGAAGGCTCATAAAAGAGCAGTTGAACCTAAAACAGCCTGTTTGAACTGTGGAAAGACATTCCTCTCAACTACTGAAGAAAAAAAAACATGCACAGGTTCCTATTTTTTATGAGTAAATGAATGAATCATTTTACACAGTTTGCAAATCAGATTCACATTCTTTGTTCAACTAAGTGATCAAATAAAACAAGTTACTAATGGAAAACAATCATACCAATAGAATCTATTGTGATTAGTAAGATAAAATAAGTAATGCAAAAAAGCAATTTTAGCACTTAGGGCCACATTATACTTGTTATTCAGTAGAATATTTCTATTCACATTTTGCTACCATCACTGGCACTCATTATAAGATGGTCTACTGAAATAATGGATTTGATTAACAAGATGTAAATAAAAGAAAACAAGGGGTTAATACAAGAACATAAAGTCCCAACATTTAATTTTCATAAATATAGAAGCCAGCAGTACACATAGATGAGGTCCTAAACATATTTAATGTATGTGAAGAACTGTTTTTTTTTTGTTTTTGATAAAGTTAATTTGTTATTTACATGTATTACAGTAAAAAAAAAAAAAACATTTAACAGGATATAATTGGTATAGTGTTACATTTTCATGACTTGTTTTCTTGTCTTCTCTTCCTCAGAGACATTAGGTAGAAAACTGAAGCTGTAAAATATTAAATAGCTTAAAGTTTGTCTAATGATGTTTGAAATTTGAGAAGCTGCACCTCAAATTGTCCTTTTCCATCATTGGTGCTTTCCCTCAGAGAGCCGCTGCAGCAGAAGCATTGATTTCTAAGATGAATAATGTCAGCGGCCGGCTGATAACTCGGCTATGTGTCCTGCTCAGCCCACACGGGCTCAGATTAATGTCATTTGCAATGGAGATCCAACTCTAAGCCGCTTATTTCAACAGAGCGCTTTGCTGCTTTGATGTGGAATGATAGCTCTATGAGATGGGACTATTACACTCAACTGTTGGTTTAACTAAACATAGGGGTGTTGATCTCATTGTGAGATCACATCTTGCTACAAACCCAAACAATGGCTGTTTGTAAATGTCTAAATCATTTCCAAATAGCTGTTTGTTGTCTAAATCAACCATGACTTTGGTGCCATTCCTTCCTAATTAAGTCAGATTTTACTGAAGCACCAGTCATGTAAAAACACAGTTATAAGTGCATTCTGTCCAAGACAAACACTAATTCATAAACAAATTACATTTAACAAGATAGCAGCAGCATAAAGACGACCCACACACTATCATACTTGCAGTGGAATGGATTGCTTGTGGAAATGACAGCACGCTGGAGAACCTGTGGGTGTGCTTGATTACAGCAGAGGTTCAAATGGCCGATTGCAGGCAGCTTTTCCTGCTCATTCGGAGGAGGGGACGGGAGGGAAGCTGCAGTAGGAAACTGCTCTGAAGTGCTTTTGGAGTTTGGCGTGGCAGAGTCAGCTTGGTGGCCCCCGCCACCTGCTCTCCAGCTGAGTCAGCCTGTCCTCTCTGCCCTGAACATGCTCCACCCCCACACTTTGAGCCGTTTCCATGGGAGCAACGTCGAGGTGGGCGTACCTGATGGAGTCATCCTCTGATTGGGGGGGAAGAGTATTTCGGGCGTTAATTCACATCATGGTTTAACAACATTTTTTAGCCACATTATTTCTGATGAATTACTCTTCACCTCTGTTCTGGTAACTATGAGATACATTTTTCCATTTATGCATTGATTTTTTTTTTTTTATGTTTTATTCCCAAACATTAAAATATTTGGTTGGAAATGTAATTTTTTTTTTTTTACATTTTTAAATTGCCTCATTTTCACTTTTGTTATTAAACAGTATTAAATATCTTTGTTTGTGTCCTGCTTATTTTGTGTTTTATCTCCCTTGCAGAGTAATATTTAAGCGATAATTTAACCCTTTATATCAACAAACTAATGTACACAGTGTGAATCATCTAGTCATATATAAAAGATTTAGAAAATAATCAGAGTTTACAATATGGATGGAAAATAGCTGCCGAGTTGCTCGCTCTGTTTGACTGAACCTGACATTTTCAAACAAATCAATAAACAAATAACCTTCACATGCTGTATTGCTGTACAAGAGAAGATAGGGGAGGAAAAATGTGCTTCCAGGAACTGGAAAAAGCAACTGATGTAAAGCATTGGTCTTGTTTTTGTTCTTACTGTGTCTGTAGAGCTGCAGGACGTCATGTCTCTCAGCTTCGTATGGACCAGACTGATGAGGGGAGCTGTGTAGCTTCAGCTCTTTGGTCGTGTGTTCAAGGGCAGAGTTAGGGATTCTAACGTAGTTATAACTATAGTCTGTGTGAAGGTCAGAGGATGGAGACCGATGACATTCTTGAACAGATGGGATGAAAGCTGAAGGGAAGGTATATATCAAAGGTTAATGTTTGAGTATTTTCCATTAATTCATTGTTATCTATGATCAGGCTGTACAGTAATTAGACCAGGAGGAAAGATCTTAGCTCAGTGACAATCTTCTCCTAAGCCGTCCTCTCCAACCTATTCCAGGAGATGTGAAGGTTTATCCTGACTTTAAGGGAGATCTCATTGCAGAGTTCAACCAGCACTGGACAAATGGAACTTTGCGCAAACACAGCTTTTCCTTTTTGTCAACAAGTACTAGAAAGCCTTTAAAATAAAGCACCCTACACTCCTACAACACTCCCACAAAATACATCAGGGGACATGTTCATAAACCTCCAGATCTATAAAGGTAGTGGGACAATTTGTTTCAGAAAACTGACAAAACCAAGGCTCTATCCTGATGCTTCAAATTGTAGCTCCTAACTCCTATCATTTCACCTTTAGGGTCAACAGTAAGAGATCTATCCTGGGTAAGAAAGGAACTTTGGACTGCTCTGCTGAATCTGGACACCGTTTAACATTATGGACATCATTACCCATGAATTCAGTGGTCAAATTTGGGGCACACTGTAGCTAACAGCTAAAGTTTTCCTTTATAAAACCCAGAACATAAGAAGGTGTGTAAATCATGAAGTAATCTTTTATTTCTGTTCATCAGAGGGGCTGTGTCTATACTTCCTGTCATGGAAAGGGTTAAGGGCAACCATACAGCTGGGAACGTCAGGAGATCCCTATGCTTGATTATTGGTACTAGGAAGCATCCTGCTTCCTTCTAGCTCCTTCCTTACTAGATAGAACTTATTGTGGAGGCCAGTGATGCACTTTCCCCATGGCTTTAGTGTCTTTACTCATTTGAGGTATTCAGATGGAGTCCATTACTTTTATTGAACCAAAGATGATTATAACTTACCAAATGCTGACGATGTTCTGAGAGAACCCAGCGTTAGAGGAGGAGGCGGAGGGGGAACTGAGGGTGGTGAACAAGACAGCATCCTTCTCTGATCTTTGAGTTTAACAACATCCTCACTATCCCAGAGTTTCTCTTTTGTACAGGAGTCTGTCAAGAGAATATTTTATCACATTAGAAAATGTCAAAATAAAAAACAAAAATAGCTCTTCTTTTCTATTCCAGGTTCAAATGTTATTGTTTGTGAAGAAATCCAAAAACATGAAAAATTCTATTCAAATAAAAAACAGATTTTAATGAATTATTATTGAACTGTCTAAATATAATAAACAAATTAAAAAAGGTTTGTACCTTGTGTTTTTATAGAAAAGGAAGGAGAAAGATCTGTTAATGAAGAGCCGTTACCCTAGATATGAGACAAAGAGAAAAACTTTATTGTAACATGTGCTTTTAAGTTCTTTTTGCTGTGAATAGGGAAAAAGATGAAATCACATTTTTACAAATAAATACCTCAAAAGTTTAAAGTACATTTGTATTAAGTCCTCTTTATTCTGGAACAATAACCCCATTTAACCAGCTACAGTCAGTTAAAAACAAATTTCAACATATTTAACTTACATGGTACATAATAAACCATCACAAAGTAAGTCTGGGTTGTTTTTTTTGGAAAAAAAATAGTGCATAATTTCCAAAATATAATCAATAAATTGAAAAGTTTGGTGTTGATGTGTGTTTAACCCCTTTGCTCTGTTACCCTTAAATCCAGAGAAGCTAAAAATCTTCTGAAGTAATCTAATCAGTAAAAAAAAAGTCCAAATGGGTGTAAACCCAAAGATCTTTTGGGAAAATAAGTTGTATTAGGATTGGTTCATGCATGTCTGAGTAATCTTACTGAATCCTGCCCACAGAGCAGCAGCTGCCTCCAGGAAGCAGCTACCTGGACTTTCCTAAATCTGCCATGTGAACAAACTATAATTTCTCTCAGATCAGAAACAGTGATGTGAGGTAGAATGCAATTATTTAAGTTCAAAGCTCTTCTTGCAGCTAACCTGCACACTGACAGCAACTGTTCCTTTTTTCAGCAAATGCCTAATTACTAAAACAGTTTTTTGGCTGTGAGAGTTATAGGATTTTGTTCAGCTTTTTTAAAGATGAGCCTAATCTCAAAAGTTGTATGATACAGCAATGTCATACAAAAGGTGGCACACACAGGGAAAGGCAGCATCACACTGAAAGAAAGTGTCTTCTAGTTGAAAGAAAACAGCTAATTCATAACTTACTGAAACAAAAATATCAATCCAATCTGGTGGGAATTAATGAGAAATGTAGCCAAGAAGCAGGAGGGTGACACTGGGGGAGTTCCACAGGTAAGGTAAGAAAGGTAAGAAAATCTGTTTTCATTTGTGTACTTCACACATTTGCTCGTAATGCAGAAGTATCGAGAATTATTTTTGACGCAAATAGTCTAGGATACGCAGCAAACACTTTGAAAAAGATGCTCCAGAAACGAAAAGAAAATTTTAAAAGCTAATATAAAAAGCTTCAGCAGATTCTCCAATCACCGACGACGAAACATGGAGATGACAGCATCATACAGCTGGGATTGGGAGTTTGGAAAAAGCCAAAACAGAACCTATGTTTTAGTATAAAACAATTATTTTTGAATAAATTAATCAATGTTCAAAACTAAATGTTCAACCCATCCCACTTTGAGGTAAATTAAGTCTCTAGAAGAGGAAAAATAATATAGACCCTGAACATATATTTCAAGTGAGAACTCTTCAAATTATTGTCCTAAAGCAGGGAACTTTTTAGAATTATATTAGTTAAAAAAAAAAAAAAACTGTCAGTAACGAAACCATTTACTTGGATACTGTATATTTATTTGTATGTACTTATTTTGTCCATAGGTATGGTGGTATTCAGAAGCTCTGAGTAAAGCCAGTAAAATAAAGTCTTTCATCATAATTTAGGGAGATTTCCTACAGTACTGCAGTATATTTTCCCCAGTGTTTGATTCTATGGTGTAATTTAGTGATATAAAACATAAGGCACCAACTAGGAAGGCAACAGCTGTAGTTGAAGCACTAAATCCTTTCTTTTTTCGCTCTTTGTCTCATACTTAGTTTACTGGGACTATCAGAGGGAGAGATCAGCTGTAGACAAAGGGGCTTCAGAATGAATTAATAGGGGCTAGAAGTGAGGAGGAGGAGGAAAAGGGCAGAAGGTGAAGACAAGAGGATGCTGCAGACTTGAAAAGCAGCACTGACGGCTTTAGAGGTGGCAGACATGAGACAAAAGGGTGGCGAGCTTCTCCTGGACAACTGTCTGACAGCGAGCCAATTTCATCCTTTTGTCCTCCCACAATCACAATAAGAAAACCAGCCAGGTCTTCAACCAAATCATGCGTCACGTAGTTTATCTATACAGACATGACAGTGCTCATGGAGTCACACACAGGTTTCTTTTATTCAATTAAAGTGCTGAAACTTGAGGATTGTAAAATAAAGAAAATTAATTACTGTTTCATCCAGCAGGACTTTCTGTTGGTTTCATCACCGCTCGTTTGCTCCATCAGTCACCTTTTGTTTCCTCACACACATTCTGCTTAACCAACACAAACGCTCGCTGATATACATGGTAAAATAAAAAAAATAAAAAAAGGTTAAAAACTTGTTTTGCTTTGATCATTTTTTTAATACAGACAAAAGGATGTGTCTGTTCACAAACCCAGTGGAAAATTAATTAGACAGCGCAGGGACGTCTTCTGGGGACTTTTCAGGTTTTAGACAAAAGTATCAAAGGGAAAAGAAAACTGGGCCTGCAGGCAGGATGATGATGGGCACATATAATGATAACTGGCCTCTTACTTCTATGCTTCTGCAGTGTTACTGCAAAGCACACAAAAGAGCTGGCTTTGTTTTACTGTCACCTCAGTTCGGTGTTTGAATCTCCTCAGCATGCCTCCCTATCCTGTGGTTCTCTGACCAAAGACATCCAAAGTCATTTTGACCAGACAGCTACATGCCCAAACTTTTGGTAGTAAGAGAATAAACCGATTCATTGCTGAAGACGATTCGGAAACATCTAACATGACCAGGGTCTCTGTGTGTATTTCACATCAATATTTTAGGAAGATGGATGGATGGATGGATGGATGGATGGATGGATGGATGGATGGATGGATGGATGGATGGATGGATGGATGG
>NW_015150898.1:250384-258355 GCF_000732505.1 Cyprinodon variegatus | reverse complement strand
TGTTTCTTTAAATACTTCAGTTTTAATAATTTTTCTTACTTATCAAATAATGTTAAAATATCAGGAAGGATGCAGTGAATCAATTCTGGGGTTCAGTTTGAGGATTTAGCTTTTTGCATGTAAAACAGTGACATTTATCATTAAAAAGCCTAGATAGCTCTGGTTATAGGTCAGAAATTTGAGCCTTATAAGTCTGTGTCTTGTGTCAACTCTCACCAACATTGTGTATCCTTGCTTATTTGTTTGAATTTCTTAATATCTCTTAGGAACTAATATATGCCATTTCTACCTAACTTACTGTACATAAAGTCTCCTTTTTTTATTAATGTTCTAATCAATAAACAGATGGTTTTGTTGCAATGTTTAGTTTAACAGGAATATTAGAGCAATTTCAATGAGAGGAAATCAGAAAGCACACACACACACACACACACCATCAGGTACCTGCAGTTTTCCAGAGACCGAGCCAGCAGGGGCTGCCTGAGCCGTGGGTGTGGACCTTCCCTCACTGTCCACAGGGGGCGCCCACTCACTGCCCCAGGAGAGTGAGCGCTGCATCATCAGCTGACACTGAGCCCTGCGGTTTCTGGGGCCGTTCCTTAACATCTGTTCCTGACTACAGCCTCTATCTGTGCTGGTGTTGCTGCCCAGGTCTGTTGTGCCTTTCTTAGCAGACGGCTCCCTAAGTGTCAGGGCCTGAAGGAGACTCCTGGGTGTATCGTACCACCGTCTGAGTAGGCCTGGGATCTGGTACTCCTCACTGCGCTTGCGAGATGTTTGAGAGGCACATCTGGATTGGCAGTTATGCTCCTGAGTAATCAGGAGCTGAAAAGGTGAGGAAGGGGGTGTAGATGGAGGTGAAAATGGGGGATTGAGGAGAGTAGGAGGGACGGCTGCACCATCACGATCTTCTCCTCCTGCTTGACTGGCCATGTCCAGACTCCCATTGCATGAGGAATAGCTCCCTGAATAAGACGACTGACTGCCTGCTGCTATTCCAATCCCACTGTCTAAAGAGCTCTGCCGGTCGCAGTCATTGAGCCCACAAGGCTGGGACTGCATTGAAGATTGACGGCCCACTAAGCCCTCCCTTAAAGCCCCATACAGTCTGTCATCTGACCGGGTCAAAGCCTTCAGTGTGGAGGAACTTGATGCCATCTCATTGGAAAGATGCAATCGGGCCGATGGCTCCACCCAAAACGGAAACCGGCCTCCATAGCTTGCATCTGACTGACTGGATGAGGAGCTGGAGATGCTGTGGTCGTCCCCGGCAACAGAAGTGCTGCAGCTATAGGTGGAGGCTGTAGAGGAGGAAAAAGTCAACTGATCTGGATAAAGTGATTAGTAATAAAAACAGCTAGCAGTAAAAAGAACAGTAATCTTTACAGACAACTGATGCAGGAGAACAAGGTTTAATTGCTGTCATCTGGTGCAAGGATGCCTATGGAGCCAGTCAGCATTAATTTAACGTTGGACTTCTTTAAATTCCTGACTAATGCAAATATAACACTGCTGAAAATGGCCTAACATCCTAAACTACAATGTTCATTAGTGATGTGCTGGCTGAGGATAACCCAGAGGGACAGTTTGTAGCAAGACTTACATGAGCTACTGGCCAGACTGCACTGAGACAACATGCTGAGCCTCTTCTCCAGGTCAGACGTCTCCTGACTGATGCGTTTCTCTGCTGATGCAGGGTCTGCATCTGGATCTGCTGCTTATGTAGAGAAAGAAGAAATACATAAGGAACATGTTATATTTGATCTGAGTAGCTTTTAAACAAAACAATAATAGAAATTCTTGTAATTGATAAAAAAAAAAATGTAGACATCAGTGGTTCTCAAGCCTGGTCCTGAAGTACCACTGCTCTGCATGTTTCAGATGTCTCTCTGTTGCAGCAGACTTGCTTCAAATAATTTCATGAGCTCATCAGCATCCATTAAGTGCTGCAGAAGCTTGTTTATCATTCCTTCATATAATTCAGGTGTGTAGTACCAAAGAGACACCTAATACTAACAGGACAGAGGTATGCAAGCACCAGGATTAAGAACCACTGCTCTAGATGATAAATCAATTTAGGACCTAACAGAGTCTGGATCCGTGCTCTCACATATTCACTGCAGTGATTCTCTACAGTTCCTCATTTAAGAAAAAGGGCCACTATGGCAGAATGGCAAAGAGAAAGCCACCAATGTCAGAGAGCTATGAGCCATCCTGTTTAAGGTTTGCAACAGCCCACATTGGAGACACAAATATGTTGAAGAAGTTGTCCTGACCTAAGCATGGTGGTTGCAGCATTATGCTGTGGGGATACTCTGATCCTTTAGTGCTAGCAGCCTCAGCATAGCGTTATTACATGTAGAGAAGTTAATAAAGCCATTTGATTAATGTGTGTGGGCAGAGATTCATCTAAACGATGCAGAACAACGGACCCTGAATAGAAGGGCTGCAGGCTTGGAAAAAGAATAAAGACTTAAAAATTAAGGGGAGGTTCACTTTCCTGCAAGCCTATAGAAACAATCTCAAAGGATTGGGCTTAAATGACAGCATTGTCATATATAGGAATAACACAAACTATGTTTATACGTAAATCATTCCAACAATCTATGGTGGAACAAACAATTCATGTTAACTCTCCATCTAATCTCATCTCCATCATGCTAAAGAACAATGGACAAATATTTCTGTCTCTAAATATCCAAAGCTGGTAGATGCACAACCCAAGTGTTGACTCAGGGGAGCAGAACTCTAATAGATTATTTAAAAATGGATGCTTCTTTATCTTCTACTTCACAGTTATACAAAGAATCAAGACACTTAAAAAAATAAATTTTAATAAAACTATAAAATCATTTGTTTATAACATTTCAAAATATAAAAAAACGTTTCTGTAGGTATGCATGAGTACTTCACCAAACTCTCACACAACGGCTAACCCATTAAGACAACAAAATGTTTAGCTTAATGCTTTCAAAAATTCTTGCAAAATGTTACCATAGCAACAACATATCTAACACTGGTAACAAAACAGCCACCATTAACACCAGTTCACAGTTTAACACCTTTCAATGAGTTTAACCACAACAACCTCCATCTTTTACATCCATCAATGTAGTTGATGCTTCACAAAATAGAGGGGCAAATAAAATGTAGGTTTCTTATATTTCTAAACCTGTGAAATGCTCTTAAAAAGTCAATGTAAAGAAGCATTTGCTGTATTTCAACTTTTTGAAAATGGCTCCATAATCTGTGGGGATTTGTAAAAAAGTGGTTCACCCTGAGGAACCAAGAAAAGACCAATGGTTGAGACCTAAACATACTTTTAAGTTTTATTATATTACATTTATTATGTTTATTTGGCTGAAATACTTTATATCTCCCCCCTTTGTACTGTGGCACTAGAACCCTCCTTTCTCTGATGATTAATGTTAAACCTTTGTGGCATCATCTATACACTGCAGTGATTTCACATACAGCTTTACCTTCTTTGGGAAGGAAATCAATTGCTGCAACTTATGTTAAGTATCTCAAAAAAAAAAAACAGGAAAACACTACATTTGTGGTGTTAATTAGAAATGTCTTGTAATATGTTTGTGTGTAAGCATATAATTGGTGCTCTAAGTGTAACTGTGACATCTCCCAGGTGCCATCGCTAATAACAAGCTAATTTAGAGCACAATATCGAGTAAACCCCAGCTAATTACACATCTAATCTCTGGTAAACATACAAACACTTGCTAAGGTGTGTGTGTGCCTCTGAGCTCATGCTATGGTCGGTCAGTGTGTGTGTGTGTGTGTGTGTGTGCGAGTGAACCTGTCTAGTCCTCACAATGAGGACCATTTTTACAATTTCACCATCAAATTAAGGACCAGTTGTTGCAAAGTGATGACATTTTGACAGTCCTCACATGCTATTTTGCTAATGGTTAGGTTTAGGGCTAAGATGTCAATTGGGTTAGGGTGAGGTATGTATTGGTAATGGTTAGGTTTAGGGTAAGTTTTAGGGTTAGGGCATAGAAAGGGTTGAAAATGACTGAAAATCAACTGAAGTCAATCGAAGTCAACACATGGTCCTCACTATAATGGCAGAACGAGTGTGAGTGTGTATGTGTGTGTGTGTGCTTCAACAGCTGAACTCCTGGATCCGTGCCTCTGGGCTGCAGCTACTGCTGAAGTTAGATGCCAAGTTTCTCCACTACGCTATGCCGGGGTTCAGGTAACATCTTCTAACTCTGCTGCCTTTTGCTAATTATAGCTTCTTCTCAGCACAGAGTGATTCAGGATTCAGAGAAAAAACTGTGCAGGTGGGTTAACACTTAAAGAAAAGGAGCATGGGAACTAAATAATGACTTAAATAAGAAAATAGCTCAAATGTTGCCTCATTTTGGTCCAGATTTATGTCAAGCTAAACTTGCGGAGTAAAGAAAGAATAAAAATATTAGATATAAATACATAGAATATTTTTGATGAAAGCATGATCTTGACCTTCAAGTATGAAGAAGTGTCATATTTTCAGTCAGACAATGAGTTTTAAGTTGAAGGAGGCCTACTGGTTATTGATAATCTGGGGGAAATAGAGAAATTAAAGCAACCTACAGATTTTACCATAGTTTAAAAACAGAATTCATCTAAATGAGTCAAGATTATCCTATTGATATGGTGACGTTTTATCTGTTTTTTATTTTTGCTTCATGGTTCATGGGCGGAGCTAGAAGGGGGGCCAGTTTTGCAGGGTAATTTGACTTTTCCTTAAGAACATAACCCACCTCATCTGAAACCAGCAGTTCCCCTCCTAGACAAAGGGTGGCAGTAGTAAAACTCTCAGGTAGAATTTCCTAATTGATCTGATTTTTCATTTTTTATTTTACCCACAAACAAAGTTACAGTAATTAATCATAAGGCATAAACAGTAAGGCTCTTTTCAGAAATGTTTATGCTTTATTTTTAATAAGGGAAAGTCCTGTTTCTCTGCAGTTTTGAAGAAGTCTTTTTTTAAATTAGAGATAAAGAACTTCTGCTCATCCCAATCAATGTATATATGATGCAGAAACATAACTGGTTCTTAATTTAGACAGCAAAGATGTATAGATATGTGTGTCTATTTCTTTGCAAGGGCTTTTTTGAAAATCTATTTTGTCTTCTGTAATTTATTTTTAAAAAATATGGATGTTTTGCGTGTTCATTCTGCTGTTGTTAGAGTTTGATTAGTGTAGACTGTCCAAAACTGGTTTGGCTCTTTTCAGAATCGGCCACTCATCAGAGCACATATGTCACCCCTATCAACACTTTCTGCCACTGAGTGAGTCTCCTCTATCTCCTCTATCCTAAATTAAGGCTAATCTAACCACATCAGATATTCTGTTTATATAATACATTCTTCTCAAGTCTAGTAATTCTTCAAGGTTTTGTGTTTGAACTAGACTAAATTAAATAAGAGTATTGTAAGAATCACAAAACAAACTTTTCCTTTCTTGAACTTTTCTTTTTGCATTTTGGGAGCAAATTTATAATATGTTAAAACATAATATTGTGGCAGTAGGGCTGACTTGAAGTGGATGTTACTATGGTCTTTCATGACCATAGTTTGTTCCTTCTTTCACAAACCCACCTCAGAAAATATGGATTGATTTTCATTGAGAGATGATAAGCAGGATTTTTACATCTGAAAATATAGAAAACCTGAAAGTCATCAGAACAGTAAAAAAAAAAAAAAACAGTGCTGGTACCTCCTCTTTTGCTATTCAGTTGTTCGGTTTTAGACAATAACAAAACCACATCAAACATCTTCTGAGACACTACCAGCAGAATAAACCATCTGTTTGTTTTTTTGCTCCATTACATTTGATCAGAACATTTTTAGCACTAAAAACAAACACAGTAAACTTCCTCCTGTGTGAAACATAATGCTAAATCTATGGCGGCGTTATCATGGAGCTCCTTGGTGTGTTGCTGGTGTCATTCATCTCCTCTGAAATCAACAATATCTTACTGCGTATCGGTCACATACTGAAGTGTGACCCTTTAATCTCCCTGCTGACATACGGGGGGTGCAGGCATGTTGTGTTTCCATTTACATGGCGCCTCGATACAATTGCTACATGAGTGCACTAAACAGGCAGTAAATCTTAGTCACAGGAAGCAAGAAGTCACATACCAAAGTGACTGAAGGTTTTTAGTGAAAAAGTTCGTGTCCTGGTGTTAAAGGTAAGTCTTGGTGAGACAGAAAGTGTGAAATTTAAATAAAATGTCATGATTTTAAGATTACCAAAATTGTGTAATCAGTTCTTTGGCATGTCATTTTATTAGTCTATGTCTGTGCACTGATGAAATGATGTAGTTGTTTGTTTGTTGTCTTCTATGTCATTACACTTAATTACATAACAACTTAGAAAAAGCTTACATTTTACCAATGTTTTCACCTCAAAGAACCTCAAAAAAAAGAAAAAAACAATACTGGTATTTTAATACAGTTGAGCTCATCTTTGACATCTGCAATTTTGTGTAGACAAACCAATTTAATTCCATCCTGTCGTTAGCCTGTGGGTTTTTTGCAGGAGTTAAGCTAACGCTTACCTGGCTGGTTAGGTGGCATGCCATACAAGGCCCGGCTGGGGGCGATTCCACGAACAATGCAATCAAACAAGAAGCTGATCTGCTCCCCTTCTGAACATGATAGGAAGAAAACACCGGCCCCTTTGGAAACACAGAGGGACAGAGACAAAGAGTGGTAAATGAAATATAGTGATTTAACATTCCTTAATGTTTCAACAAGGCTAAATCATCACTAAGCTGCAGAGGCTGTTGTGAATGCCATTCTGTTCTTTGAGCCACAAACAAGCCTTTCTCCTAATGCTTTTTCTCAGGCTGCTGAGGCCTATACAGCACTATTTGTCGTGGAAAAGAGCAGCAAAAACTAATAGTAGAAAGAGTGAGAGTAAAATAAAAATCATCACGCTAGAAAGTATTGCATCAAATAAACCAAAGAGGGAGCAACAAAGTCAGCTCTTACTCAACAGGCTGGTTAAAGAAACAGCAATGTCTCCCTGATGTTTGCATCTATTCTACTTTATTTTACACAAAGGCTAATTAAATATGTTTTCAAAGCAAAATATAACAAGTTAGAGTTCAATAATCAAGTTACTGAAATTTCGGATCAGAACACCAAGGTCCCCGCCCTCCACTACCACCCATCACACATTGCACCCGACCCCTCTGGCCCCTCCTACAGGTGGTGAGTCCATTGGAAGGGGGACCCATGTTTCCTCTTTGGGCTGTGCCCGGCCGGGCTCCATGGGTAAAAGCCCGGCCACCAGGTGCTTGCCAGCATGCCCCATCTCCAGGCCTGGCTCCAGAGTGGGGCGCCCGGTGACCCGCTTCCAGGCGAACACTTACTTATTTCCATTTATTTTGGTCGTCATATGGGGTCTTTGGGCTGCTCCTAAGGTCTTTGGGACACTCAAACCCCTCGATAAGGTGGGAGCCCATGGAGGGCTGCCACCGGTTGATATACGTTTCTACCATCATCTATATTCATGACCTTTGGGTCATGACCGAAAGAACGAGATCCCGGATACAAGTGCATGAAATGAGTTTCTCCGTAGTGTGTCTGGGCTCTCCCTTAGAGATAGGGTGAGGAGGTCAGTCATCCAGGGAGGACTCAGAGTAGAGCCGCTTCTCCTCCTCATCGAGAAGAGCCAGTTGAGGAGGCTCGGGCATCTAATTAGGATGCCTCCTGGACGTCTGCCTGGTGAGGTGTTCCAGGCATGTCCCACGGGGAGGAGGCCCAGAGGGAGACCCAGGGCACTCTGGAGGGACTATGTTTCTCGGCTGGTCTGGGAATGCCTTGGGATTCCCCCTGAGGAGCTGGCTCAAGTGGATGGGGAGAGGGACGTCTGTGCCTCCCTACTAAAGCCGTTACCCCCATGACCTGATATACGATAAGCGGAAGAGGATGGATGGATGGATGGATGG
>NW_015150898.1:249257-250374 GCF_000732505.1 Cyprinodon variegatus | reverse complement strand
TGAATTAAAAACCTTTATTGTCATTGTACACAATACAATGAGATTTGTAGAGCAGCTCTGTAAAAGTGCACACATAAATAACACATACATACATATACTATACATTAGTGCAAGTCCAAACATAGGTTGAGTATGGTGACAGCTTTAGGAAAGAAGCTATCCCTGAGTCTGTTTGTTCTGGTCCGTATAGACCTGAAGCGCCTGCCTGAAGGTGAAATTTTGGAATTGCTTTAATTTGATGAAAATCTGATGGATTCATTAGCTGATCAGTTTATTGAAATAGGGAAGCTGCCCAGCATCATGGGAAGACTCAATGCCTCATACTGAAGATTTGGTGATCATACAGTTTCAGTGTTTTAGCTGCAATGAAAGACTCATATATGATGTTGGCCTTTTTAACGTGATCTTTTTGACATTCACAGACTAATACATCAATAGGCTTATGAGCAATAAAAAAAAAGTTCAAACGCTCTAGTAATAAGTCTCAGGGAGGCGGCCGTCCTCTGATTACCATAGCTTTTGTTTAAATACAATGCTCTGTCTCTGAATAATTTCATGTTAATGTCACTGAGACATTTTAAACAAAGGCACAGTACAAAATCTGAAAGGAAAAAAATAAGTGTATCTGTAAGAAAAGTCAGCTCTTATCCAGCAAAGTTAGAGATTTACTCTCACGAATACATAAAATTGTGAAGGCATGGAAAGTCTACAAATTATTCATAATCAGCACATTTTCTTCTGCCAATGAAACAAGTCTGAGAAACTGAAATTATATAGATTCATTTAGTTTCCATAGGAAGAGCACTATGCTCCTCACCGAAACACTGCCTGAATCACTAACCTTATTAACTTCTGTTTAGACGACACTGTACAGTGTTTCATAAAAATAAAAAAAAAACTTAATTAAACCAACTTTGATACGTTACTATAATTTTTTGGAGCTAAATTAATCAGTTTTACTCAAGTTCTAATTGTGATTTAATTGAAGCATTTTTATTTAGTTTAGAGAAAATTTAATTAGAGAAAATATGTAATATTTCTGAATCATTAATAAACAATGACATAAAAAATAAAAAGTAATTGGCTGTAAATAACCTAGTTATTAAGTGTTTTTGTC
>NW_015150898.1:179669-246164 GCF_000732505.1 Cyprinodon variegatus | reverse complement strand
GGTCGAATGTTGGGGGGAGACTGGAGATGATGTGTTCTTTAACCAGCCTTTCAAAGCACTTCATCATGATAGGAGTCAGTGCGACAGGCCAGGAATCACTTAGTGAGGTGACCTGATTGGTCCACCGAGGTGATAATAATGTCTGTGAGGACACCAGCCAGCTTATCTACATGCTCCTTGTACACCCGCCCAGGTATGTTATCTGGGCCAGGGGCCTTTCTTGGGTTGACTCTCCTCAGAGTTTTCCTCACTTCAGCTACGTCAAGGTTGAGAACCTCCTCCCCCTGGTTTGGTACAGCTTTCACTGCTGGAGTGCTGTTTAATGCCTCAAATCTTCTGAGGAGGTTTAGTTCATTCAGGAAGTCAGCATTTGCTGCATCTACCAGGGGGAGGGGTGTTGTAGACTGTGATCGCCCGTTTGCCTTGCGAAGGCAGATTTACAAAGTCCACATGTTGGTAGAAATGAGGGAGCACAGCCTTCAAGTAAGCCAGGTTAAAATCCCCAGCAATTATGAAAATGCCCTCTGAGTGTGCAGATTGGAGCTCAGAGATAGCCTGGTATAGAGTCCTCATGGCCTCTTTAGTGTTAGCACTGGGGGGCACATAAACAGCAGTAAAGCTAACCACACTGAACTCTCTGTGCAGATAGAAAGGTCTCCAGTTAACAGTCAGAAACTCAATATCTGGAGAGCAGAAGCTGGCGACCGATCTAGCATTTTTACACCAGCTGTTGTTGATGTAAACACAGTGCCCACCACCGCGACTGTTACTGCTGGGTTCTTTCTTTCTGTTGGTACAGCATAGCGTGAGCCCTCCAGGCTAATAGTATTGTCCGGTATTGCTGAATTTTGTGGAATTGTCGAGAGCTTTCTCTGGCCTGTGCTTTACATGCATGCATGGGTCCTTTCTGGATACCCCGGCTTCCTCCCAGGCTTCCTCCCACAGTCATAAAAAAACATGACTGCTAGGATGAATGGTGTCTCTAAATTGACCTCAGGAGTTTGTGCATTGTGCTGCAATGGACTGTTGACCTTTCCAGGATGTACTTTACCCTTCACCCATAGACTGCTGGAGATACTGTAGATATCAGTCCCTGTGAGCCGGATGGAGGAACGGTACATGGATGTTCTGTTTTTGATGTGATATATACATGCAAATAAGCTACTAAACTAAGCAACGGAATGTAAAATTAATAAAGTAGCATATCTATCCTTATATCTCAAACTGTGACCCCTATGGTTTTATGAGTAATTTTGCTATGATCTCCATCTGATTTAGTTTAGATTAGAAGCTTTAGTTCTGTTGGTATGGATCCATACAAAGGAGTCAAATCCATTTTCTTATAACTTTTTGTTGTTTTTTTTAAAGTGCTGAAACCCTACACTGAACGTTTTATGTAAAGTGTTAACTGAGACATTAGTTTAACTTTGTAGTCCATTTAAATTTTTACTGCCTTCATTATGCCACTGCAATTTACTTTCCTGTGTTTTGTTTTTCTATATTCTGTTTATGTGCAGCACTTTAAAACGCCCGATTACTAACATGTGCAATAGGCCTACAAATAATTAAGCTTTGCTGTACCTATTGTGAATGAGTGCTATACAAACATGGTTTTCATTTGGTGAAATCAGTTTTTCTGTTTTATGGCATACACCCCTGCATTGTGTAAACAATTTTTTTCTTTGCATGGGTGTTAAAGGCTGATGTCAATCTTTAGCAGTTGTTGGGTGAGAGGCAGAGTAGCACCTATACAAGGAAACCTGGTTGGAAAAAAATCTACTGATTACTCAGGGTGATTCAGAGAGACTGATGCTGTGAAACTTTCTTAATCTTCTGACTGTTATCTCAGATTCTGTTTGTCACGTATTTAGGTGATTCAGGCTTTAGCTGAACCAGGAAAATGTACAATTTTGGCAGGAAACTGCTACAGTAGGATTTGGATTGTATTTTAGGTTTATCTGAATTAATGGCAGCTGGTGTGAACTCAGGGAGACAGGAAGATGAATTCAATTTTTTTTTTTTTTTAAATAGCTTTTCAATTGAATGTTTCAGGCTAGAGCCCAATAAATGCCAATAAATATGTATCATGACTTGATTTTAACGATTGTATAGATACTGTATCTCTAAAGAGTATTTGGATGTGCCAACACACCCAGAAGGAAATATTAGATACAGTTTACAGAGCAACCCTGAACTGAAGTGTTTGCCATCCAGTGTACAGTAGAGCACCCAGCTGTCACAAAGGATGGGATGACTCGCTGTGTATGTATGTGTTTGCATGTCTCCATAGCAATAAAAGTGATATCGATGTATCATTGGCATCATCTTTATCTGCATAAAGAAACTACAACATAAAGGGGAGCTGCTGTTGGTTTTATTTAGCATAAAAAAAATAAAAAAGAAGGGACCAGCTGCAAATGCAAAGTACAGCAATGACAGATTTACCAACTGGTTTGTTGGAGCAAATGAGGTCTCAAAGGAGATTAAACAGCTGTGAAATAAAACGTATAATAAGGAATTACTGAGCCAGTTTATTTCTCAGTTTTTAGACTAATTGGTGTAAAAACAAAGAGAAAAACTTATCAGCAAACTATTTTATTAAATATTTAAGAAAAGAGAGATATAAACATGACTTTAGATTGAGTTGGGTGAAGTAATTTCTCTGCTACTGCTTTTAGGCTTAATGCAATTGTTGTGTGTTGGTGCTATGTTAACAGCATACTTTTTTATTAATTTGAGAAATGCAAAAGATTAAGTCATGTCCACATCTTGTTAAGCATTTAACTTTCCTTTCTTAAGCAATTTATTACATTTGGAATGTGACATCATGACTCCAGATATGCAAATAAACATTTCAACTAACACTCAGCCTAAAAGTCATGCAAGGAATGTCACGTTTAAATTCCAACTAAACCTTTCTGATTCTTTCACTTTGGCTTCTGCCGCCACGCTGAGAGGAGGTCTGTCTGCCCTCTCCCCCCAATCTCTGCTGGGGAATATTCTGATGAAATGAAGAAGGACTCTGCGGTTGTTTACGGAGCCAAAAGGCTGTTTGTGATTGGCTGAAGGTCCAGCTCTGATATTTATAGTTGTCTCTCATGAGAACATTGTAACCCAAGCCTGAAAACATCATGGTTATTCTCGTGTCCTCTCACACCTGAACTCACCCGCTGGAAAAGACTGGCATGGCAAAAGTGAAAAGAGTTTCTAAATCTCTAGATTCATCTTACAGCGAGAAGAATAGTCCTATTCTGTCAAGGGACCAAAGAAAGTAGGGTTGGCAGCTGTTAGTAACTTAAGTTTCTCCTTAATTTGACATTTCAGCCATGCTCCAGTCCCTTCTCTAAATATATGAAGCTGTTTGACATTCTTCACATTCATGCCCACCATCAGTTTGACATTCAGGAGATTCCTGAACCCTGGCAAAAACGACAATCACCGCAGGCTTTGGTAGACACACAAAGACACTCCTGAAATATACAACTATAAAAAGGGCTGCAATAAATAACAGTTTATTGGTGCTGGTATGACAGTTCTATGAGAGCTAAACAGATATTAAATGGGCTTTCATTTGTCAACATAACAAAAATTGTATTCCAACAATGAACAGGACTCTTGTTCTTAGGTTTTACTTCTTAACAATGTAAAGAAAATACTTTGTTTTGTTTTTTCTTTTACTCAAAGTCCCTCTTTAATTTGACAGTTGGTGTGGTTTTCCCAAAAACATCTAAAGGATAGTACTGACTGAAACTATCTTTGAAATAAGAGATAAATCAGCACAATCACTCTATCATAAGTCCTGTTTTTCAAACATGGATGTAGTATCATTAGAAACAGGTGACAGAGGTAATTTAATGGTTAGGCTGAGGTTTCAAGTCCAAAACTAGTAATAAAATAAAATGACATGCTGTTGGTTTCACAACAGCCCAGTAATCTGAAATCAGAAGCCTATTTTACAAAAGCTGAACTTAGATATTGCAGGACTGAGGGCAGGCTTGACCTAGCATGAGGAGTGTGTCCCAGCTTCATTTGTCCACCAACACCCAACCAGGCTCCACAGGTGTGGCTATGTCAAGCAAGGTGTAAGTAATCAACTGAATTCCTTATCTTGGTTAACATAAACCAAGCCTGCATGACGATCTTTACTGATGTTCTTAGAAACAGAAGTTTGCAAGTTTTAGTTTACCCGTATTTTCATCAGACTTTAAATCCAGTTGCTCTAACTCTCCTCCTTCTGTACTATTAGCCACCGTTAAAGGTTAGTAGTGAAAGCTTCCCAGTTAGTGTTCACTTACAGATTCCACAGCGTGTCCCTCCTTCAAACACAAAGCCATTTGGTACAGCTCCATAACGACGCAGCGCCGAAAGCAGCCAGTAACCGATAACAACCGGAGGCAGGCCTCTGCTGAGGACCAACTGGTTGTTGCAAAGATGAAGGTTGGCAGGACCACTATCCAGCTGGGTGCCTGGTTCCACACTGACAAGGAATCTGTGGACTGAGGAGACCAGAAGGAATTTAAAATAATAATAAAAAATAAAAATAAAAAAAACCCTAAGAGTTTCACCTTCTCATCAAGTCACAAAAGGCTTTGGGTAACTAATGAGTCATTAACCTTTAAGAAAAGCACCTACATAAAACCTCAGATGGAGATGAAAACAGACGATGTCATACATTGGTTCCAGGAACATTTTTCTCCTTTTTGTTTAAGAATAAAGGCAGGTTTCCTCCTGAAAATCCATAATATGGGTCTCCTATGTCACCACATAAGTGATCATTATCATGCTAGAGATCAACTTTATACCAAGGTTACACTGTTTACATTGCTAATACTTCCCCCACCGTGCATTTGTCATAAAAATACCCTATTCTGAGAGCAACCCCCTTTATTGACATAGTTGATGTAGAGATAAACCTAATTAATGCTTACCTATGTCTCATAAAGAAATTTTTACTTTGTGTTTAGATTCATCAAGGAACTAATATTGTTGGTACTGTTTATTTACTTTCCTTTTTTGAATTGCTTCATTCATTGCAACCACTCTTTATACCAGTAACACTTATTTTTACTGTATATTGTCCTTAAACAGGTCTTAAACTTTGATAATTTTATCTAATTTAGGCAAACGAAATAAACATTTGTCAGAGGTTTTCCCTGGCATAAAAAATAATCAATATGAGCCAAAAACTACTAATTTAGCAGTTTGTTATAGTGACATCTGTTAACATATCTGTCACAGCGTGTTTGTCTATCTGATAGGGTGTGTCATTATGCTAAAAGTCCAGTTTTGCTTTAAGCAGCCTGCTGCTCTTCCAGTTACGACTGAAGATGTTTTCCCTTTTGTCATCCTGGCCCTCTTTATTATCTAGTATCTATATAAACTATTATATCTATTTAGGTCACGCCACATGTCCCCATTCTATTTCCCTGACACTGTGACTTACACAGTGAAGATGATTACTATTATCAAAACAAAAGGGGATTTCAGCTTCAAATAATTTGACTCCTGAGGAGGATTAAATATAACATTATAATTTATATCTTATAACATGATACTATGGGTAGGAAAAACTATCTACATTTATTGAATGGAAATTGCCATATTTAAAGAGCTAAGTATTGATGAGTTTCACAAACATGTTCATGAATATTAAAGAATAATCCCAATGGTGTCAAACCTTTTAGTCTCACAGACAGACAGATAGACAGACAGATTCTTCATGTCTTGGAATAACATTGGGACTGTGTTATGAACATGAGGCTGAGCCACTGACCTTCGCCTAAGCTGTAGCGGATCCTGGCATCCCAGGCCAGCATTGCGTCTCTGTTTCTAAAGCCCAGGATGAGTGTTCTTGCCTGGCAGAGGATGGACAGAGTGTAGGGTACACCATCGTACCCAGGCCCTGGCTCTACACCACAAATCCCCTGAAAGCAGAAGTGAATGACACAAAAGATTCAGAGCAGGTTGACCACATCATCCTTGGAGTTGTGTGTGTTTTGCTTTGGTGGTGATATGTTTGAAATCATGATCAATTATTCACCTGATGTCCTCAAACAGCTACGTTTCTAACAAGATATTGTCAAGGTTTGGTAGAGGTTTTTGAGGACCAAATTTCACAGATGAGGCAGCAGAGGCAAAAATCCAAAATCAAAATACAGAAAAGCAAAAAACCAGGAGATGCCCGGGAGAAACACACACAATGAGCCAAGTCACAACAAAGCAACAAGAAACCAGCAATGAGGAAGTGCAGAGGTGGTGTATATATGTGGAACAGAACAGAGAATGGGCTAATGAGCTGATCTGGAGCAGGTGTGGATAGAAGTAACTAGAAGGAAGCCAAGGGGAAAGGAAGCTGGCACAAGGGGGCAACAGAGAGTAACACAAAAACACAACACTGCCAGAAAACATCTTCAAAATAAACCTTAACAAAGGGCAGAACCCTGACAGATATGGATATTATATGTTTTTCTGAATATTTTCTCTCACCCAGCATCTTGCATAACCCTTAAATAACAGCCAATGTAAAAAGACAGTAAGCTGATTGTTTAGGAAAGCATTAATCAGATAATCAGCCAAGAGGCCTTTGATAACTCTGGAATCCACACTCAGCCAGGACATCCGAGACATGAAAACCAGCTGTTATACACTACATAAATCTACCCTTCATGGTGGAGCAAAGAGAATGATGCTATTAAATAAAACCCAGAAGAAATTTGTTTTTAGCTTTGTCATAAGCCCTGAAGGAACAATCCAAATATGTGGAAGAAGATGCTCAGGAAGTCAAGTTTTAACCCTCCGACCTACATTAAAAATGTTATCCAAATTATTTTTTTTGGAAACTGACAAAGGAAATCCTTCCTATGCTAGGCTTTGTGCTTTTCTTACGCAGGGTCAGGGGAGCTGTTTGAATTCAGCCCAACACTGGAAGACAATCTGTTAGAGTGTTAAAAACTGGGTGAAGGTTTACCTTAACAAACAGCCACAGCAATATTGAGTAGTTTATATATATATATATATATATATACTCAGGGGGTAGAATGTCCTAGTCAAAGTCAGGGCCTAAATACAACTGATTTACTGTGTTCAGGTTTTAAATGTATGTTCACAGAAGCTCTCTATCAAATCTGAAAGGATCTATCATGACAAGGCTGTTTTGTTTTTGTGCAAATAGATGTTTAAAACAAGATGAAACACTCCAGATGTGAAACTGCAAATCTGGCTCTGTAAGAAATTGACCTAGAGGAACTGTAAACAGGTGCATGCCACACTTCTTATGTTTCCATCTTTAAAATCATTAGAAATCTTGTTCCTCATTCAGATAAAACACTGAGGAGCATTTAAATGTGACATAGGATCCTTCAAACTATTGTCAGCTTTATTATTTGGATAAAAGATAATCTAGCACTTTATTCCTCCTTCCCTACCTTGTGATAAACATCTTTAGGGTATCTTAAATATGAATAATAAGCTCTAGTGTTTTTGCAATGAAATGAAAAAACAAAGGAAATCTTCAGCCAGAGATCAGATGGAATACAGCTTTGACCTGATGCTGAACATACCTCCAGTGTTACATTGAGCCTCTCCTTGTGTCCGTTGCTTTTCCCTTTCTTCTTCTCTTTACACACAAGTAAAGTCAAGCAGTCTAAGGGAAACATAAAGAAACAAACTTAAAAAGGCCACAGATTTTTCTGATGAAATGCGATCATTTGGTTTGCTAAAAGCCGCCCATGCCTGTCTACCGATGTGTTGTGAAAAAAAACCCAAACTACAGAACTGATCCACTTGCACAGCTGAAAATAAAAGTTGAGCTAGAAGTATGCTCACATGGCGTAATGCACACTGAGAGCAGTGGAGAGGAGCTCAGGTTTTTCCCACCACTCTTGCCAGTTTCTTCAAGGACACATGCAGGGCTACATTTCTATCTGTGCTGAACGATTTTCAGACAGTCCTTATAACATACCAAATTATTTTCTACTCAAAAGAAAGCAATTACAAGAATGTCCTACCTGGCTTTCACACTTTAGCCACGCTTATGATTTTTTATCAAATTACGTGATCAAAAATTTTTCAAAAACAATCTGAGTTCATTCCGGAGAAACACAAACAGTGTATGAAACTGGAAGGACTGAAATCAAAATGGAAACCAATCAGTTTGTTTTTTAGTTTAGCTTGAACAACATCCTCATGTGTTGAATCCCGAGGCATGCATCATGGGATCAATTGGCATGCTGTGCTTAATTTAACTGCAGAAAATTTGAACAGATCAGTGCTGGGTGATGAAGCAGATGAAAAGATCTGCGTTTGTGTGAAAATGCGTGGATTCTGCTGCATTGACATCAACTGTTAACTCCTACCTGCGACTGGGGAGGGCTTCTGAAGAACAACCCATCGAGTCTTCCACTGTGGAGAAGTTTGTTCAGAAACAATAAATCAATACGTTTTATCCTCTTGTGGGCTGAGGGGGAAGAAGACATTTCAAAGCAAAAAAAAAAAACGTATGAAAACTTGAAGAATTAACCTTTTTTCCATCTCTAAACTTGACTTGACCCTCTGCGACAACTGTATCCGTCATCTTCTACCATGGTTTCGAGCAGCTGTGTGTGCATGTGTGTTTCTGTCCAAGAGAGAGTGAGAAAAAGAGGGGGCTACTTTTCAAAATAGCCTTCCAGCCCAGGGTCCAGACAGCAGACACTTTCCCTCCCTCTCATTAAGACCCCGGGGCAGGGAGAGTCAACAGCCCACTGCCAACTTGGTACAGTTGTCAATCCACTTAAAGTGCTTATTGTCTGCAATGTAGCTAATTTGATTAAAAGCGCATAACTTGCACACCTTTCACTTAACTCCTGTTGCTTTTTCTCAGCCGGTTGTAAGACAGGGATTTGTGTAGCCTAGTACTGATCTGCTGAGGCTCAGATCTGTCTGTGTGAATAAATGTTAACTTGCTAAAACTGGCAGGAGACGTATAGACAGACAAATAAATATATTTACTGAACAGTAAAATGTTTTATTAAAACAGCATAACCATTCATTTTTACATTATGTTGAATCAAGTGGTAAAGTTATAATGATTTTGGCACTGATGGCTGGCTTGATTGCTCATTTCGTTCACCTGTCTAGCTCTGCCCTGTTTCTCATCACTGCTCTTCTGATCCACCTGCTCCTGCTTTTACTTAAACTTCCTTGCTCCCAGCCACCAGTGCCAGATTATTCTTGAGCCTTTTGATGAGTTTTTCTGGCGTAACTTGCTGGGTTCTGATTGTCTGATCCTGACCCGTTTTGTATTCAGACCTTTGAGCATGCCTGCCCCTGTCTGATCTGTTTGCCTGACCTGTCTTCTGACATCTGCCGGATTCTTCTTGTGGACTGAACCTGGATCTGCCTTCTGACTTTGACCTGGATTAACTTGCCTTCCTTTGTCTGTTTGAGTCTGACCTCCTGCCAGTTCTGCAGCCTTCTAGGCTTCCGCCTTTGGAACTCTCTGGCTGCGTCTTGTCAGCCGACCGGCTGGAATCAACCTCGCTCTCTGGGCACAGACTGAACTATAAAACCAGGTTAGTGACTTACATGTTAATAATCATCCTCCATCAGTTTATCGTGGTCACTAACCTGTGTTTTCCTCCTACAGACGTTCCTGCCTTAGACGCCCTAGCCGCTGCTACCGCAGACATAAATAGTTTTTAAGTTATTCCAGTTTCTGCCTTACCTGAACTCTGGGTCCTCTTTTATGAGTCCTTACATATAGTCTATGTATGATCTTTTTGTTATTTTTACCACTTATCGCCTGTCCTTTAATTCAGATATAAGAAGATGGATACATTTGATGTTTCCTGTGAAAAATTTTCTTTTAAAAGAGTGTTTTATGGTTAAAATTGTTTCTTACCTTAACTTCTGAATAATCACTGCATTAAGCCATTTCATCAAAGGTTCTCCAGGTTCATCTGTAAAAACACTGGACATAGTCTGTTTCTTTTTGTATTTAAGTCAGACGGCCCATGGTCATAATTTAACCTGTAAGTAAGAAAAAAACTGCACATTTTTTCTTTTCTTGCCAACAGGTTCTGTCCAAATACAACCTCTACAAATATGTTAAAAGACAAGCTTAGTTAGTTCATTTCATCACCCCGTCTGCCCTTAATTAATTCCAATTCTATATTAGATTGTTATAAAAGCATTGGTCTGATCAATAAAAGAGAATCATATAATATATATTACTGTTTATATGTTAAAACTACAAACTAGTTGTTACAGTTGTTTTAAAACTAGAAAATATGATGTAAAACATAAATAATAACATTACAATTTCAATTAATCTATTTAACAGTTATTGCTTTGCTTTACAAAATCCCTTTATTTTTTTTTATGTTGAATTAAACATGTCCAAAAAGCATCTGCATTCCAGATGCATGATCTGTTCATGTTATTTGCAAATAAATATTGTGACAAAATATCATAGAAAAAAAAGTTTTAAAAAAATTAAAAACAAACTTTACTATTACGAACTGCACTTTAATTAAATGCTATTCTGCTGAATAGGAATCAGGGTATTTTACAGTGTGAAGCATTTTATATGAGAGGATTTGAATAAATGAACAAAATGAACAGACAACACATTTTTGAACGACCATATTTGGACGACTGGAAATAGCATATTACCTTCAGTTAGCTTCAATGTTATTCACTATTAATGATCCATATGTTTATATTTCATGAATCGATTTTCCATAGGAATCAATAAAGTATATTTGAATTGAATTGAATAGCTTTTAGCTAGATTGCTAGCTCTTTTGAATGTTAAACTCCCATTTATCCCTTTATCTCTACAAATAAATAAAGTTAACTATATTTTTAATATCGGGCAAAAATTAATGTTACTGTAGACCAAATAACACCAATAAAGGTTAGATGAAGCTAAACTTGCTAACTTAATTGTGTATTTGTTGCTTTTGAATTTAAAATAAGAATAAAACCATTAATGAGACAATTTTATTTTATTAAGTTGTGAAATAAACATCAGTCGCACCAAACTTTTAAGATATATATTTTTCATAATTATTATTATTTGCTGTCTCTTTGTGACCAAGTTAAAATCGGATCCATCCTCTTTTTACCATCTGGATCATACATTTTTTCATTCTAAATTTAATTAGAGTTGTTGATTTGAAAAGATAATAAACATTCTAATCAATTAGCAAATAAACATAATTTCTTGTAGAATAACTTAAAAAAGACCAACACGTTTAATGGCCTGATTAGCTTACAGTGAGAACAAACAATATGGCAGACATTATGAATAGAATAGAGATATTTTAGAAACTAAAGCTCATATAAACTGTAACAGATTAAGAGGCATTATGCGTGTAATAGGAGAGCCTCATATGTATGCGTCTACAAAATTAGAGATTTATTTTTAAAAAGACCCTATTAGAATGTCTAACTTTAGGATTAAATAATATTGGAAGAAAATAAAGATCTGTTGCTTCAGGGTTTGAAACTTTTAACTCAAAGCTTTTTAGGAAGACCCAACATGAAAATCAATTCTTTGAAATGTCAAGACAAATTAACATTATAGTCTGTAGTCTGTTGTGTTCTTTCCAGAAAGTAAAGAGAAAAATTTTTTTAGGGAAAGGCGCTTCACAGTTATTAAGTATAGTGGTTAATATTAATTTCCATGGTTGAGCAGTAGGTGTTATCATACATGGAACTGGGACAAAGTTTTCGATCAATCTCATCCTGCCTCCTGTTAATTGCAGCTCTTAGTGGGGTGTCTGCAACCAGCTGCACAGCTGTCGTTTCTGAGCTCTTTGCTCCAGCTTTAAATCAAGGCAATATATCAGCTGTCAATGAGTCAGCCCATCAGTGTCACAGAGTCACAGACACTCTGTGAGTCACCCCCATCATCAGGCGCCTCAAACAAAAGTTGCTTTCAGTTTACTGCGGTCTATCTGCCCTCTCCTGTAACCCTGGTCCTGCTGCTTCTTGGCTTTCACCATGGAGGGAAGGTCTGAGGTCTGGTACACCGCCGACCTCATCCTGCTTCCACGAGACTGCAGCTCCAAGGCAACACCCTCCCACTTCCTATCCAGCTCTGAACGGTGGCGTGCCTGCGGGTCTCTGGACTCTCTGCGAGGCTTCCTGAAATCCTCTGGGTTGAACGTTCCTCCTATTTTGTCCACTTCCAAGGCCGGTCTTGGGCCTGCATGATTAGAACGTGATGAGGGGGACTTGGATTTGCGACGAGAGCGAGGAGCAGGGCGTGGAGGAGGAGGAGAAGGTGGAGAGGAAAGGATGGGGTTGGAAGATGCTGTCCGTCTGCTTGGTGTTTTCAAACCAACTCCTCCACCTTTATCCCTGCCTCTCCACCCAGATCTGTCTTTACCTGGGAAGGAACAGGCTGATTTAGGCGCAAACAAAAATGTAATGAAGGCTGCACTCACTGGCACTGCAAACACTAGCAAGCATCACAGAGGAACAGAGAAAAGCACATCAAACGTTTAACAGACATTTTATGAGACTTTTAAGAGCAACACGGCTGTAATTATCTCCCCAATGTGCCTGTAACTATAGGAAGCAAAACAACTCAGAAACAATTACAACACGAAGAGCGATCAAGGAAGTAAGAAGCTAATTGGAATTGACAGATATTCCCAAACTGGTTCTTTGCTCCAACATCAAGGGACAGATGCTGAGATTATTCCTGGGATTTAGTTTTGAACAAAATGCTGCCATCTACTGGCTGGTAGTGGGAAGCTTAGTAAATCCTCCTTTATTTGTTGCTTTGTATTTTTGCTAAATGTTCATGTTTAATTATGTTTTTTTTTCTCTTTAAATCTGAGAATTATCAATGTGCAAAGTTGAAATATAAACCATTTCTCTTAAAAGAGAAAAACAAATGAGAAAAATCACAAAACGGAAACATCTTTTAGAAAGATTCTAGAGCCCAGATTTTTGCAAAGTTACAACCTATGTTCCCTGTTCTAATGTTTTCACAGTGCAAATAAAGATTTTCTTTACTTTTAGGTGTTTAAACAAAGAAATGACAAGATGTAGAAGCCTTTATGTCAAGGCAATCGGAGAGAGAGATCAATATTACCAACAGAATAAATAACAGATTAATATTTGGAGAATCACTGATGATTAACAGAATGTTACTGCAGATGTTTTTTGAGTTTTAGTTGGTTCTTAAGTCACAAACAGAACAAACATACAACACAAACTGAGCATGAAAAACATTACTGTTGGCATATGTAATAATTTGGTTGCTGTTACAGAAATGAGGCTTCTCAGGGTCAGTGTTGCCTGGTCGGGTGAAAGAGGTTAAAGTCTGAGGTGTTGCTTTGCTTTGATGCGTGTCAGCTACTGTCCAAGGCAACACAGAGCAGGCCACCATGGTAACAGTTCAGTTCTTGCATGTTAGATGAGTCAGAATACTCTCTGGTTCCAATTGAAAGATCCTACTCTAAGAAATCAATGTACCGATATTTTACAATGTGCTCCTCTAGAGTCCCAATGAGTTAATTTCAGGATTGGGAAGATGTGCATAAGTACAAGATGAAGATATAAGTAATCAATTATTATTTCAGAAGCAACGTGAATATCCAGACCTCTTTCTGTTGGCAAAAACACACCTGGCTGACAGAAAAGAGATCCAGTAAAATACTGTGGAATAAAACAGATTACAGTGTGTCCACATTCACTTCTCCCACTGGGATTAATTGACTGAGAATCTGCCAGAAGCCTCCTACAGGGGGAATCTAATTTTTTTATTGTGTCGTTTGTTTGTGCTGCCATCATATTCATCTCAACTTAAGTAGTAAACCACAGACAAGAACATACTTTTTCCTGAATTTTAAAGCTTTATGTGCTTTTTAAAATCCATGATAAGAGTGTAAAAACAGATCAGATTTGGATTTAAAATTTAGATAAAGAGTATTTTAATTTTAGAAGTGGTAGAAATAGTTCAAGAATAACTGAAAGCTCTTTTAAATGGCCTATATAATGCAAAAGTAACACTTTAGAGCTTTTAACTATGTTATAAGGCTATTCAGTCCTAAAAATCATGTCCAAAGTATTATTTTTGCTTAATGATGCATATCTGACTAATCCCTGTAATGTATGCTCTCCCTGTCCTGTAAAATATATGGATATTATTCTTTTAGGTAGAGCAGAGATTACCCACCTCTCCAGGAAGAACCTGCCTTGGCCATGGCACTCCTACTAAAGTAACCATCACACCCACTTTCACTGATCACCTCCTAATCTGCACAGTGCTTACGATTTTTCTCTTATTATCTACTGTCTCAGCTAAGTTATAAAAATGTGTTTTGTCAGTTTTTTTCACTGTCAGAGATCTTCCTAAACAGGAGCCTAATCAGCAGAAGTGGTGTGAAACCATGCTGAAGTCATTATAGGGCAGAGATGTGGGATCATCTCTTTATCATGTATTTCATCTGCCCAGCCACTGAGCCGGTTGAGTTGAATCTGCACAGGTTAATTCACTCTTCAGATTGGACTCACTTGCTTCAGTTGCTGATTAGAACAAATACAAGAGATGACTTGTTGACTCAAGATTGCTCATCTGATATAGGGTGAAATCATGACGTGAGTGTGATTTACTTCATAAAAGAGGCAAGAAATCTCTCTTTTGCTTGTTTTTTTCTTTTCTTTCTAATTATGGACTAGTTAAAACAAAATTACAATGATTGTGGCACTGGTCCTTAAGGGAAAAAATACAATGATGAGTTACGCAAACTGTATAGCTGAAGAATCAGAACGTCGTGTTATGCAAGCAGTGATCTCCTTCTGTAACCTTGAGTGTGTGAGAAGTGGAGACAGTCTTTAGGTTTGTGGCTGACAACCAGTCAGGCATGACGATGCTGGCCAAGCCGCACATGGAGCAGAGTCCCTGCATAGCTAATGAACCAGCTCTGAAAAGCTTTTGTAGCTTAAAAACAAAAGCTTGGTCCTAAACACACACACACAAGAGGCAAGAAAGACAGGAGGGGAATATCAAAGAGGGACAACAGTAAAGTGATGAAGAAAAAGGTCAGAGAAAAAAACCCAAGCACATATGACATCTTTTTAGTAAGTCAAAGCAATGATTATGGGGATGCATGATAAAACAGCGGTTAGCACTGTTGGCTCATGTGGAATAAGGGGTTCAAATCCAAACAGCTCACTCTAATGCAGCTCTGGCTGTACGCTCAGGGCTCCTATTCTGCTCAAAGGTTGGGTTTCAGTTCCAGTCTCAGATGTTTCGCTCCATCCAACATGTTTTTCCAGAATGGCCTAGTTTTCGCTCCATCGACTCTGCCAACCCTCCATGTCCCTGCTGACAATAAGCACTCCCACAGTATGGCACTGCCACTAACATTGGTTACATTGTCGGTATATGCTTCCAATATAAAAAAGGGGGGAAGGGAATATGAATAACTTTCAAAGCACTGTTCAGTGGGAACTCAGGAATTAAATAAAATCTCTCTTTTTTTTAATTATTTATTTTAAATTCCCTGAAAATAATCCAGGTTTCTTAAAAGACTTCCAGAAAATCTGCTGTTGCTTCCAGTCATTAATTCTGCTGAATATCCAATTATTAGACATGAACTGATTTGGAAAAAGTGTAAAATTTAAAAAGATCTATGCAAAAAATGATAAATAAAAAATAGCATATAGAAAATTTATGAGAAAATCACTTATTTTTTACACATATTTTGTTCCGGGTGAGAGTTTACTCTCAACAAACATACAAATACTACATTTGTGTGGTTGATTATACTCAACAGACGTTAACACAGTATTTGAGCTTCATCTACCCACTTATCTCTCCCAAAGGTCCATTTTGGTGCCTTTTTCTTGATTTCCAACATTTTTCTAAATGGTATGCCACAGCTGTGGATAGCATGTAAACATAAACTCTTCTTCCTCAGACATCTCTCTGTTCTGAGTGCAGGATACAAGCTTATTTTCTGATTTGGCCTGATAATTCAAATACTTAAAAACAAAAATCTGAGGAAATGTGGACACCATTAACTGAAAGTCTACATGGTAGCCACTGTGTTGTTATATCTGCCCTTAATGAGGAAGGTTCTTGATGCTGTGTACCTGATAGAAGGGGAACAAATCGCAGCTTTCTCTCTTCTCCATGCAATTAAAAATGAATCTGACTATATTTTACCTGTTTGCTCTGAGAAATTAACCCCTGGGAAGAAAAAGTCATATGGAAATTATATATACAGCTCTTGTTTACTTGTAAATGTCTAATTTAGTTTTTAGTTTTTACACGGCATTAGCACCTAGTGAGTATCAAGGAAATTTGTTGGTGGCCCTTTTAAAAAACTAACCTATGTAAGTTAAGAGGTTGGGATCCATCACTGATTGGGTCATGTGACTCAGAGCGCTGCTTTGCAGCAGTCTGAGCCTACTAAGCTCAACATTAGGCCTCTAACCAGATTTAACAGCTAACTCATTATGTATATTTTGTTTATCTGATGTAGCATTTAATGTTAAATGGTTCCTTGTCTTTATAAGTACCGTAACTCAATGATCTCTCAATCTGCTGAAAGTCGTCTGCTATCAGGTTCAAACATGGAGGGAGAATGTTTTCATTTATGATAGTGCAGTGTTACCGGTTGCTTTCACCAATCTCTATTTCACCTGACTGACCGTTGGTAGTACACGTTGCTGAGAAGTCACCAGCCACCATATTGGTACTCCCTAGTTAGATTGCTCGGATGATGATGTTCTCATTTTCAGGTGGGCTTAAGACTTTTAAAATACAGATAAGGTTATCACTTTGACACATATGTGCTGTTTCACAGAATCTGTAGAATACTGTGATTTATGGTCAAAAACAGGCACATCACATTTCATATTCAGTATGAAGTCTATAAATTATGTAATATAAGATATTATACAAATCCATCACAACAAAATGAATATGTAAATGGAGCATAATAATACTGTATCAATTAATTAACGTAAAGAATATTACACACACACTATCTGATGTGCCAAAAGTGCTAAATTGATTATGTACATGTAATATACATGTATTGATTACATTGTTATATTAATTACATTACAGGCATTTTTACGGTGTGACTCTGTAAAAGTTGGGAGTACTAAGATGGCGGCAGGTGACTCCAGGTTTTTCGGTTTATCAGCAACCCAGTGAATAATAGAGATCAGTGGTTGCTTTCAGGGGAGTTAAACCTGAAAGTTACAGGTCTAGTGCCCCTATTGGCTAAACTTTACACAATGTTGCTTTAAGTAAACAAACTACAGGCCATTTCACTAGTACTTTTAGATGTGCAGTCAGGACAACAGGAATTAAGTACTTGGTCATTCAAACATTGCAGACGGAGAACAGTGCCTTCCAGGACCTGCAAGGAAAAGTCTGAACAAAGTTGCTATTGCTGAAAACTAAGAAAGGAAAGGGAGGTTGCTTACAAGGATACAGAGAGAGAGTAAAACATGGAAAACATTTATTTGAACTATTTACAGATAGCAGAGTAAACTCAGCTGAAATGATTTTCTAATTAGACAGCATGGCTGAAATATCTCTTAACAACGACTACAGGAGTCAGATGGGGAACTATGTACAAATTAATACTTTTAACTGGTGGTAACAATGAAAACAACATGATACATAAATTAGTGGATTCATACAGTAAAGACTCATGAGAACTGTGTCAAGATAGAAGCCTGCAGGATCTGAAACAGAGATGATAGAATAATGATAATAAAGGGCTGATTTTTACAGTCAGTGCACATTATTTATGATCACTTGATCAAGGAGCAGGATTACACGCATAAGCACTTGTAACACAGTCGAAAAGGCCTGAGGTAAGAGAACAATGATGGGAATGAATTTTACAAAAAGAATGTATGTTAAGGTTGTGTAACCTATCTTTGCTTTAAAACTAGTATATTATTAGAGATTTCAGATCATGGCTGGTCTGAATATCAAAAATCTGGCCTTGTTTCTATGAGCGAATACATTAAACCCACACATTATCCTGTGATAATGCTCTTCAATGTGGAAGTTGTTACTGAGTCAAACATTGTCACTACCAGTGAGGTGCCTTAAAATACTCATATAGATGAAAGAAACTATCTGACAAGCAACCGTTTTCTAAGACATGACAAGAAATGTCTGTAAATTCAAAATAGAAAGGGTGGAGTTTTCAGAAGATAACAGGAAGGCTAAACAGCTGCAAAGCTGCTCTGTTTTACTATTTAATCTTATCATACATGTTATTTTAGAGGAAGAGTTAACTGGAAGAACTGCAGTTTGTAAAAAACAAACACAAATACTGTGGTTTTAGTAATGCTAGCCATGCTAACCGCTCATTTAAAATGCTAAACATAGTAGTTTATCTCTTGTTTTTAAAGATGGTAAATTCCTGTTTTACAGTGACCGTTGTCTCATAGATGGTGTTCTGCTAATATAGCTCATTTCAAGAGGTCTAGAAAAAGATGCTTTCAATGTTGATTTTAAGTAAGTACTCTCAAAATGAAACTTGGCAATGAAAACCAGCAACAATATCTTTAGTGATGCATCTCCATTACCTATTTCTAAACATATGGCAGTTTTATCACACGTAGAATGAAACACAGATAACAAGTAAATGTGTAAAGACTAACAGGAAAAAATGACATTCAAAACAAATAATAGTCTTGTTTACAATTGGCTAAAGTGCATTATTAAGATTCTGTACATTTAGGGACTGGAGGAGGGAATTTGGCCCAGTTTGCAACCAAGCTTAACCTCAGTCTTATGTCTCAAAGCAAAAAGAAAATCCACAGCAAGCCCGTTGAAAAGTCCACACAGATACACACACAACACAAGGAAACTCCAGGGGCACAACTTGTCCATGCTCAATGCATCCATTTTTCCTCTCTTCTTGCTTTTGACACATTTACATTAGATTGCTGGCCGCAGAGTAGTGCACACCTTTCTTTATTACATTTCTCTGTCTGAATGAAATCTCATCCCTATATTATGGTATTAGGTTGTAACCTAAACCTTTTCCTATAGTGTGTTTTTTTTTCTAGACCAATCTAGGAAAATAGCTCCTAAATTGCTGTGAAGTGTCTCAATAGGATAAAAATATTTTAGAACTCAGCTCAAAGAATAGAAAGGAGGAGATTTAGATGCATTTCCTGCCACATGTGAGCAGTGACCACAGAGTTAACTTCAGGCTGACTCTAGTGGGTCTCTAAGCCCACTAGCAGTCAGGTGAAGGGAGTGGTGCATGTTCAGTATTTTAAAGAGTTCACACCGGCAAGGTACCTGAGCTAGGCCGACCGTCCTGTGCTTTGGGTAGAGGTCGGGGAAGGGGTTTACTGCACAGGGAGGAGGGGGTGATGTAGTTGAGGCTGGGGCTGTTAATATCCGCCTCACCCACAAGAGTAAGGTCAGACAGGGTGTCCTCCTCCAGCATTTGTATAGATTCCCCGCTATCTGGGCCCGGCGGGAGACCCTGCGCAGTGGTTCGGTTTGTCTGAATGGGGGATATGGTAGCAGGAAACGAAGGGTGCGGTCTGGCTTTCCTGCTTCCTCCATACTCTGCACACAGAGCTGAGTCCAAGCTCTGCGACTGATGGCTGGCACTCAGTAGGTGCAAGCCACTGCCTATTATTCCCCTGTGGTTGCCGTTTCCCTTGTTACCCCGTTGGCTGCTGCTGCTGGGGAAGCCGGCGTTGCTGGTGTTACGGGAATTTGGGGTGGAGCACAGGGGCTCTGGGTTGCAGGAAGGAGGAGCTGTCGGGTTGTTTGGTGACAGTCGCAGGAAGTCCGGCAGCTGCAGGTCACTCTTGTTTAGCAGGCCTCGCTGGTCGTCGGCTCGGTTGCTCTGAGCTTTGGATATGAGGTCGAAGAATTCTGCAGCACGCAGAGCACGGCATGCACCAAAAACAAACACAATTACATGAACAGGTCCACACACAACAGAATAAACAGTCAGAGCATCTGAAAAAAGGTTTGTTTTTGTTGCAGAAACATGCATGTTTTAATCTTTTAGACAAGTCAAAGCTACGTTTAGTATAAGCAAAGAGTGAACTGTGCTAGGTGTAGCTAGCTAGCTTTAAAGCATTGGGTGTTTGTGCAGTCCTGCAGGCAGGCTGAAGGGTTAGTCTGATCACAGCAACACAGAGAAACAAGAGAAACAGGGAGGTTGTTCAGTTTTTACCTTCAGCTTCGTCTATATTAATCTTTTTCTGCTTTCTTTTCCCCGGAGCCTTATGCAGAGAGACAGAGTGGTTGGGTAAGGGCTGGCCGCTTGGGTCAGGGCCGGGCCCCGCCTTGCCATTTTCCCCATGGGGGTGAGCTGAACCGCCTTTCCTCGATGGCCTGTTGTCCCCCTGGGGGCCACACGAAGAGCGGAGTAGGGCATTAGCCCGGATGAGTCACAGTGGTGCACGTATGGGATGAAGCAATGACATGTGGGAACCAGTGGTGCTGATGGTGAACAGGGTGATAAAACTGGACAATTTGATGGTGAGTGTGCGACACTCACTTCACTGATTGGGGGATGATTATAAGGAATGTCAACTAACTTTTTAGATGAAATAAACCCTGATTTTAGAGACGCCACCTGGCCAAAAAGGTTAAACACTTCTAGCATGTATGTTGAATATTAGGTGAGGCATTGTTTATGCTTTGAGAGCATCTAGAAGATTTTCAAAAAAACGGACTCCGAGGTCATAGACAGATTCTATATCAAATCTTGTCAACTGCATGAAGCATAATATCAAATTATTAATGGGTCCCCCTGAGAGCAGCTCAGTGTTTACAGAGTCTGGAATACTAAAAATGAGCTCAGGTGTTTATACCTGAATTCAGAGGAACCACAAAGATTTAAGATGCTACAGCAATTAAGCTTTAGAGGCATGGTAAAGTTATTTCTGGCTGGAGAGCAATGTTAAGCCAGGCGTACACTGTGCGATTTTTTTCTATTGTTAATGCTGCTCACACTACGGTTTAGTCGTACAGTGTGAGTTCACAGCTCACGATATTTTTTCGGCCCGACGCTCTGATGCGATCTACCTGCTCACACTTTATGACTAAAAACCATGTCAGACTCAGCTCAGCAGTGAGATGGAGCTATTCAGACTCGTCTATCTGGAAGCCAAACAAATAGAAGGGGGATATGAAGCTCACTATAGTGAAAGGCGCTGCCTTGGCAATCTGTGCAATTTTGTGCTGAAAGCCCTAAAAAGAAAAGGCAACAACGTATTTGGACAAAGACATGGCTGATCAAACGTAGCTACTACGGTCTGTCAATTTTACAGAAAGAACTAAATTTCACTCAATGCATCCTTGAGTGAAATTGAAATTGAAACAAAGAAGAATCCTTGTTTGATCATGCCCACTCAGCGATTTGCCGACGACGGTCAGGTGAAAATGTTTCTCCCGACCTCACGATTCCTGATCGGGAGGTGGTCATGAGAGGCTGATCGCCCCTCGTTACCCCCTGTACACTACATGACGCACGAGGCTGAAAGTCGGCCCAATCGGAAAATTTTCGCACGACTGGAAAATTGCCCCAGAAATCGCAGTGTTCGCCCGGCTTTAGAGGGAGCAAAGGACTTTAACTAGATAGGAACACTGACTACAGCAGAACAAAGACGTTCTGTTCTAAGCTCCTTGAAATGGGCTGGATTTGGAGATGCTGGCAGCCTTTTGAAGAGGTAGAGTAAGTTAAATATCTGCCATTGATATAACATTTAAGCATAAAGGACATTTCTTTCAGTTAGGAATTTTTTTTTTATGTTTTATCCATTCTGTTCAAAAGTTCTTCTGTGTACCTGGCCATGAACACAATATTGTCTACAAATGGATTGTATATTTTTTATAATTACCAAATACTATCAGTATTATTAAAAAGAAGAATAAATATGAGTTTACATTCTTTAGTGAATGGCTTTTAATGTTCAGAGCAGCAATTTAAGAAAAAAACGATTTAAAACTGGCTTTGCCAAATAAATGAAAAATGTATGTAAAGAAGAATGTTTTTAGCTAAAAATAATTCCATGTTAAAACTTTTTAAGATGAATGTCAAACTGCCTTAAACCTTCAGATTCACAGGAATACACCCCATGTCTTTGTGACTGATCTTTTTTTTAAATCAAGATTTAGATGGTGAGTAATCAACAGACCAGCTATGATGTTTTTAAATGGAGGAAAAGTAAAAAAATAAATAAAATAAAAATAACCCCCAAATCCTATATGGATATTTATGGTAGCAAATACTGATCTAGCATGTCTAAATTGACTTTACTTTTAGAGAGATAATTTGATCTAAACAAAAAAACAACCAAGCAGAGAGCAGGAGGCTTTTTTCCAGCAATGTTTCATCCTCTAGGCCACACAATGAAATATAAAAATCCATAGTTAAAAAAAGTGTCGGCTAGCTCTTTTACCAGGAATCTTAAGTTCTATTTTGAGTTATTGGTTTGCTTAAGGGAAAACTATAATCTAATAGTTTGATGGATTAAAAATGGTTTTTTTTTCAGTATAAGAAAATAATCAGGACTTGCGGCCTCTGCCTTTGCCAGGTTTTATCAAAGTGTTACCACTGCTTTTGGCCAGGTGGCGAATGTCAAATAAATTGAGTAAAACGTGGACTTGGATATTCCATTTAGACAGCGTCAAAGTCAGCTTTGTGTGCTCGGCATCATCAACTTGAAAGCACAAGGCAAAACACCAGAGGGACAAAACTATCCACTACTTAAAGCTGCACTACTGCAACTAATGGGGAGGGGGACAAATCTGTTTCGCAAAACAGATCCTTGGTATTTACCAAGAGGATAATCAGTCTATTAGCTGTGATCTAAACCCCCACAGCTGAAAGAACGTCTATAAAGCAAACTATAAAGCTCCTCCACCACCACTATGATAGAATGCTGAAGATCCTGAGATCGCCACCTTTGGCAAACGATGGATGAGCCTGAAAAGGGGGATGTTGTTACAGCAGAAAGGGTAAACCAGAGAGGAAAGTTGATGATGCATTCGGCCACAGGCAGACCACATTAATGGAATATTAGGGAATCTTAACAGAGTGACATGGCTCTTTTTGCACCACAGCAAACACATAACGCACCTGTGCCCATGTTCGACATACAGCAAACAGACATGGGTGACTGAGGACAGCGAGGGGGGGCACTTAGTATAGCGTGACATTATCAACCAGGCAGTGGAGACATTCAGGGGGTTACAGGACATTCAAGAATGAAAGGAAAAGACCGGTTGCAGGTGATCTTACTGTTGCTGACTGGTTCCTGCTTGTAGAGGCTGGTAGGTGACTCTGACCTGCTTTTAGTTTGTCTGTGAGGAGGAAAATAAAACATTTACTAATTTAAAAACCAAGGAATAGGAGACATAACGTGTGTATCTGTCTTTTTCTTTTTTTACCTTTACCCAAAGTGTTTTCCTCTGTGTCTAATACCACTCGCAAACCATCCAGGTTGGAAATAGGAAGCCCAAGATCTAAAGGCTCTGACTCTCCACTCTGGATCACAAGGAAAGATTAAAGAAGATGATGCTGGCTTTAGCAGAGCCTTTTGGCTAGTTTATTACATTATAACCACAGACTTTACTGTATTTCATTAAGATTTTATGCGATGGAGCAAAACAAGTGCAGAGTTTGATATAACAGAGGCAGAAAAAGGATGCATGGGGGGGGGGTGTGTGCAAAATCCAGGATTATTTACCTTATTATATATTGTTGTGAATATTTTTTGCTGTATTTTTGTTTTCAGTTTTTTATCAATATACCAAATAAAATGTTCTACATGAATGCATCATTGCTGCCACCCTGTGTCATCGTTCTACTGCTGGTGAAGCCACATGGGAATAACAAATCACCTTTTAGGGGCGGCCAATGATTGGCTAAAAATTAAAAAAAAACTGTAATTATTCCTTCTTATATTGAAGAACCAACTCTTGCTTTAATTACAGTTGGCTATTTAATGTCTGTAGGTATTTTGCACATCTAGAGGCTAAGATTTAAGTTTTTCAAAATAGCTCAAGCTCAGTTGAGAGATTTTTGGGTTGTAGGTTTAGAGTTGCATTGCTTGAAGGTAAACCTCCAACCCTATCTCACAACTTTTTGTTTTATGCCCTGCAAGAGAAAAGCCCCATAGCATGATGTTGCCACCACCGTGTTTCATGATGATTCATGGCATATAAGCCAAAAAGTTCAGTGTTTATTTTATTTATCAAAAAGCAGCCTCTTCCACATTGTTCCTGTTTCTTAGAGTTGTTTTTCTTCTTGCCTTCTTCCATAAGTATCTGATTTTTTGAGTGCCCAGTTTGCTACTGAGCTACACTTTGGTCACTGCTATTCTCGACCTGTAATCCATGCTCCTTGATCTTCGCGATGCTGCTTGTTGACCTATGCTCTCTAACAAAACTCTGAGGTCTTCACAGAACAGCTGCATTCATACTGACATTAAACCCCGCTTTGCCACAATAGGATGCACTGCATTTCTTAAAGATATTAGAGTAATGGGGATGGAGCAGAAATACAGGCCAATGTATATTTTTAAAAACTCATGTCTCCATTTTGAACTACTTTTGGTTTATCTGTTACTGAAAATAAAACACAGACTGAATTTTAAGGTTAATGTTACAACTGGGACACTATACTTACTATACGTGCCACCAAGTCAGAGAGGTGCAGACCATATTTGGCAACAACGGGCCTCAGTACTTCAGTCACTGGTTTAGTTGGCTTAGCTTTTAGGCCCACTGAGCGGTTGATGGGCACCAAGTCGAGTCTGAGAGAGAAGAAAAACAGGATAGATAAGATTGGTGTGTGAGCCGGGCTCTGTAGTGACAACTATTCCTGCTGTTGGTGTGTTTTTATACCTGAAGAGGGTTCGTTTTTCTAGTCTAAGGTCACGGGAGCACAGGGTCATAGAGTCTTGGTCCAAAACAAGAGGCTGAGACAAAAGACAATCATTGAATTGAGATACCTGCTCAATCCTTGCTTTTAAATATCTGTCTAATGGTAGAAATTTTAACAACTTCATCTTAAGGTGGAAAATAAAACACATAAAACACAATATTTCCAAAAATGAGTCGACAAACCAAAGTTTTGCGCTGAACAATTATGGGCTGACATATAAAACAACTGGCTCCTTGACACACTGTTTAATTAAAACATTGAGAAATTAATGACAGTATTGATCACTTGTAATCTAAAGCGAGGATATCAACACAAATCAAAGCATGAAAACATAAACTCAAACACATATAAAGGTTTACCTTCTCTCCGCCTACTAGGAAGAGATCTATGGCTGCCAGGTTGATGCAGAGTTTCTCACAAAGGCCCTGCAGCAGGTCTCTGATGGACATGCCAGGCTGAAGCTCCACCGGGCAACAAGAGCCATCCGGCAAGCTGATGTTACACTGCCTTAAGGGGGCGCTGCTTCCTCCTCGTTCTGATAATGCACCACGGGAAATATCTTGCTAAAAAAGAAAAGAGATAAAGATTTGGTTATTTATCCCTCATCACCAGCTTTACCCTTAAACCTGTGACCCAGTATAAGGATTTAACAAATTACTTGTAAGCACAAAAAGAGAGAGTACAAAGAAAGTGTAACTAGTATGTACCACTGAGTCATTTAAATGAGTGTTTCCCTCACATTGATCCTGTCTGAATAGGTTGGGATGCAGAAATCCTGAAAACTGAAGTGCAAACAAATTAACATCATATATAACCAAATAAATCTGAAAGTCTAACTTTATCCTCTCCTGACATCTTGACTCTGTGTAATAAGAAAAATACTAAATGATTTGCTTAAAAGGGTGCCCTGCAGAGGACAGTGAGGGGAACGGGGGAGGCAGTCTGAGGTTCAATTCCAGCTGCTGCAGCAACTGACTCTCTCTCAGTATGAGAAACTCCTCACATCCTCTTCATCCAGTTTACCGTACCGAAAGCAGAATCACCAGACTGCCACAACTTTCTGCCTCAAGCTGTGAAAAACACTGAACCGTGGTTAAGGTTGAGCACTTTCCATTAGAGCCATTAGTCACATGTTGCGTCTGTTTGTTTTTATCTTGTTTTTTTTTTATATCATTTTTTTATTCTAATTTAAGACAGTACTATGCTATAGATCCCAGAGAAACACCGTCTCACTCTGTTTGCCATTCAGTACACAATGAAATGTCAACTGATTTAACGAGGCACACGAAAGGAACAGCAGTCTGACAGTAAATCTGTTTTTATGGGAATAGAACTCAAAATGTTACAGAAAATTCGGGAAATGTCTAAAAGTGGAGCTATTCCCATAAATCTTATGACAACCAAAACTGTGTGATTAACAGCTTGACCCGCGGCTCAGAAACCTTAAAAACTGATCTTCAAGCATTCAGTGAATGCAACAATCAGACATTACCAGACAACAGTGAAAAATATATTGTTAGCTGTTGTTTCCTCCTCAAAAAAACTCAAGTGAAGTTTTTTTTATTATAAAGTCAATTTCAAGCAACAGTCGTAGACTCATAGGAAGGACATAGAAAACTAAAGAAAGCAATACACATATCAAAGCAGGGATAAAAACAAATATATATGCAACAAAATGCAGAAGAAAAATCCCATATAATCCAAAGTAAATGAAAAACAAATAATATGAAGCAAATGGATATAGAGGTTTTATATCATCAAACACATGTCCAACTAAAGGCTGAATCCAGCCTGCCACAGCAATCTGTCCACACATCAACAGCCAAAAAAATAGACATATAATTTCATAGCATAGAGCCATAATTTCTCTTAAAGCTAACATAGTGGCTTCAACTGTGACGCAAATGGGAGTAAAGTTATAGGACCATCCATTTGCTTTTTGCAGAAGAAACTATGAAATCAAGCATTTCTTTTACATGGCAGCAATCAGCCCTTTAGTTTAAAAATATTGGTACTAGGGCTGAAACTAACGATAATTTTTGCAAATCGATTAATCTTTCAATTATTTTTTTGATTAATCGATTCATAAGAAATAAAGTGAAACTACATTTTTTCCAGAAGAAAAAGATTTTTAACTTAAATGCAAAATATTTATATACATTTTTTTTTTTTTACCTTTTTTGATATGACTGCTCTGAGTGGGTTGCTTTGTCAGCTAAAAGTCTGTGTTAGTCTCTATACTCCAGTTAACGATTACTTGATTACTAAATAAGTTGATGATTATTCCAATAATGATTAATCACGATTAATTGTTTCAGCCTTAATTGGTACTCAATAAAACAAAAATGATTTCCACACCTCTGGCCGAATATGTACCGTATTTTCTGCACTATAAGGCGCAATGAAAAGCCTCTAATTTTCTCCAAAAAGGACAGTGTGCCTTATAATCCAGAGCACCTTATACCTGGATTCCTTCTGGTTGTGCTCTCTGACCTTGAAGCGACTGTGTGTTGAACATGGCGCTCTGTCAAGATGTTTTAGTATAGATTTGGTAAATTACAAAGCCACAGCATTTGGAGCATTACAGCCACCGTAGTCAGAAGTGTGGTGGAGTAATACATACTGTGCTTCACTATAATATTACAGCATGTGGAAAAGGACAGTAAAAGTTTGAAAACAGACATATAGGCCATTAACAAAAGACATATTGGTAACAGGAGAGCAAATCTCTGGTTTAGTAATCTGTCATGACGTTGTGGTCTGTGCCTCTCTGAATATCAGATCAAACTGTGGTTTTATATAATGCACTTTTTCTAAAGAGAACATTAGATAGAAAGAGTCTGGTTTTGAAGCAGCTTTTAAAATAAGTTTATAATTTGAACTGTAGATCTGATCTGTAAAACTCATCTCATGCTGATAGCAGCACTACCTACGCTTACATATCTTTATTTATCTTTTTCAGCCAAATTAACTAAACCTTTTGAGTAACATTTTTCTCTTGCCATTAAGTTAATTTCTCTTTTAGAATTTATCTGGCATGAACTTTTATGTTTCTTTTTGAACTTCCCTTTTTAATAAGAACACTGATATTAAAGCTGCTCCATGCAAAAAAAAAGAAGTTTCCATGAACCAATTATTAGCAGAGCTGATTAGATCCTGATGACTCCCATCAGACTGACCTCATTCTTCCCTGAACCTGACGTCCCCAGTTCCAGACTGGCCCCTGAGGACAGAGAACCCTGGGACTCCCGACGGCCGTTGGTGCCAGGAAAATCTGAGAGGGAGCCAACACACGAAAAAGAAATAAATCAATTGAAAGATAAGAAGCATCATGAGCAAATGCATGTCGAATATAAAAAGGTCTCCTGACAAGAATCCAAAGAAATCCTTCATCAGATAAGATCTTGGGGACACCACAGATGAACAGCAACATCAAACCTACAAGTAAATGCTTGATAATCTAGCTTCTATTTCATGACAGATGTTAACGTTTCCTGACTTCCATTGCATGCTATTTTCTTATTGTAACCAAACTCTCCAGCACACAGGACTTATATAACGAGGGAAAACATGAACTTACTGTAATTAAAATCAGCCAGCTCTCGTTTCTTCGGTCCTTTGCCAAAGCTCCTGTTTCTGGACCACGAGAAAAACATGCCCTTCCTTCTGTCTCCTGAATCCTCCCGACTGTCCTCATTCAAAGATCGACCTGATTTGGTCTTCTTGTCCTCCTGCAAAACACAATGATGCATCTGTAAAACTGAACATTGTACACTGTTTTCACACGTAAACATCCAGGATGCTCTTAATTGCCCTTAAATTAAAGCTGCTTGTGTAGCAGCAGGCTTTCTGCTGCATTACCTTCTTGGGGGTGGAGAGGTTGGAGCGGTCGGAGCCGGTGGTGCTGTGCTTTGACGTCGGACTGCTTGGGATGTGATAGGGGTCAGGCAGCGGTCTACCCTCCACCTCAGCCAGCATGCATTCCTGGTACAGCCTAGACTTGAGGAATCTTGTGTAGCTGTCAAATTTCATCAGGTTGAAGATCTAAAGGAGTGAGGGAGGAAAGACTCAAGCAGGTGAGAAAAACATGTATGACGAATGGTGGGTTGATGAATAAAAAAAGCTATGCTTAAGCCAGAAAAGACAAATTCAATCAAAGTGAGAAACAAACCCAACACAGACTGTTAGTCCATTATTTTGAAATGGAAGTCTAAAAACTGAGGCAAAGTCAAACCAAATCCAAAAAGCGGTTCTTGGAATGCTTTAAAAACAATATATTCAAAGAAAGGTCTTGAGCCTAATCCTAATCTTTATGGGAAACTCTATATTTGGACAAGCTGTGCAAACACAAACAGCTGAACTGAAAAACAATTTACTCTAAATAAGTCATGTTTCTTAAAATATGTGCATTTTTTCTTGAATTGAGGAGGTAAGTGAGAGACTTTGCCATTCTAACATTTCAAATAAGAAAAAACAATTGCGTTGTCTTATTTCATGTGTATATTATCTAATTATTTTATTTTAAGAGTAAACAATCATTCCATACACTTAATTCAAGAAATTTTTACTTTTTCCTAGATCGTTTTTTGCAGTGTGGGAGCATCTTAAAGTAAAACGTGGGAATGATATGTTTTACTTTATATCATTCTGTTAATGCACTTAAGGGTAAATCCACTTAATTTGAGAATCTTTTACTTATGCCTTATACTTTTGAGATGGTTAAAGCAGGAGTAGGTTTTGCAACAAACCTAACAGCTTTGAACATGTGGTGTAGTTTCTGCATCCTCCAAAGACATGGCTCCTTATCAGTGCCGCCAGGCGAGCGAGATAAGGAGAGCATTTCTCTGGAGGAGTTACAGAGATTCACAACTTAACTAGGAGAATATATCCATATTACAACCATGCAGGCAATGTTCATGGACGAGTGACAATAGTTAAAATTCAGTGATAAAGAGTGACATAAAATGTCAGAATTCTGTCACAAGGGAAGTTATCCTTATCCTATTCCTAAAAAGATTACTGGTTCAAGCCAAAGCAAGGCTTTGTTTTGGCTGCTCTATAAAGCTTGGAACTCAACGCTAATTCTGATATTTTGCATTGGAAAACCTTTTGTGATGGGAAGCGAAACATCTTCAAACTAGGAAACAAAGTCCAGTGGTTAGTTTTTCTAACTTTTTTGGAATATCAGCCCACAGAAAAAATAAATAAATAAATAAATAAATAAATAAATAAATAAATAAATAAATAAATAAATAAATAAATAAATAAATAAATACACATTCTGATAACTAATGCTGCATTTTAACATTAAAACACCATCATTAAGCCTGGTTTATACTCAGAAACCAGATCGTGGCTTGCAGTGAATGCAAATGTGCCTCCGCCCTGCTGCAGACACTCTGATGCACCTCTCCAAAACTGTAGGTGACTGCAGACAGTGCCGCACACGGGAGGTATCTGATTGGTCAAATCTACATCGGCTCTATACTATGTGTATTTCCTATTTACCTATTTTCCTATTTTTACCCAGTTGTTTTGTTTGTATGATCGCCACTGTGGAAAACGACTCGTGAAGTTGGAGCAGCTAGAAGAGCGAGGTGCGTGAAAACGCTGGGACCTTTTTTCCACCTGGATCCCCGCTTTTTCACCCTCTCGTCCCTCCGTTGTCACACAGATTTGCCCCCACTTCCTCACTGCCTCGGCCATATCTAGACCCACAGCTAGTTCGTGATTGTCCCTCTTGCGTTGTGCCGTGGAATAACATAGCACAGACCACGCTTCAAAATTGGGCATAAATCAAAAATATCTGCAACAAGCTCACTGTGACACACTGCTGCAGGAAAATAGCCAGCCCTTATCATGTTAGGATGATATTTTTAGGAAGAAACAAAGAAGCTGGTCAGAAATGATGGGAAGATGGATGGAGCCAAATAAGGGGAACGTTCTGGGCAAAAAGCTGCATGAAGCATCTGGCTAGAAATGTGACTAAATCTTTCAAAACTCATTTTAACCAAAAAGGTCACATGATATCCAAAGCAATGTATCAAGAACCTTCCACTTTACAACCATGCCCTCTTTTACGTATATAACCCCCCTCCCCCGTGAGCCCTGAAATACAGTGGAAAAGCTCCCTTACACTTTAATGTGTGAGTGCTTATTGGACGGATTATGTGTGGATATGGAACGGAGAAAAAAAAAAAAAAAAGCATGATAGTAGGGATATCCTTCAGGCCTTGTGACTCCCGTATCAGAGTTTGAACATCTGAGCTTTGCAGCTGAAATCAATAGAGCTTTTCAGACACTTTGCTCCATCAACAACATGCGTGTGTAAGAAGCCATTCAGGCTGTTGTTGCTCGACAGCGCGCAAAGATGAATGACTGGCCTTGTGTGGTGTGGGCACAATTTTCAAAAGAGTTCTCTTTTCAGTAACTTAAGAATAATAAAAACAGATTTATCTAGAAGGAGCGGAGGTAGAAGCCTTTATAAAAATGCGGCTACCTGTAGCTGCTGTTCCTTGAACATGTCGGGTTTCGGTGCGTTGAGGATGTCATCAGCAAGCTGGGCTTGGCTGTCGATGTTGACGGGTGTCGTGGCTTTACTGGAAAGGAAGCTGTTGTAGATCTCTCTGGCGCGCTGAGAGAGCTGATGCAAAGGGGAAGACAAATTCATTAAAGATGAAGGCTTAGAGAGGACTTCCATTATAACGGAAGGAGAGATTTAAACAAATGTCTGAATGTCCGGGTGATACGGTTTTACCTGCTTGTTGTCATTCTCAGGAACATGGCTGAAGAACTCGCAGGCCTGCCAGAACAGAATGTTCTCCTCACTAAACTCCTTCTTTAGGAACTCCTACAGAAAATACATTAAACGTGGGTTAAAAATGCCAAATTTTCATGTTTATATAGGTGACTGCAACAGTTTCTGGTTTAAATGTAAGAACAGAAGGAAAATCTATTTGACTTCAATGCAGCAAATACTTTTGCATAACTGTCCAAGTGTATAAAACTGTGCTGTAACGCCTCAATAGTGCAACGTATTTACAGAGTGTCTTTTCTTTTCTTGCTGGAGCAGAATATCTTATGAAAAACGTAGATAATTGAAACTAATGTGAGTATATTTCAGGAAAATAAAGCATATTTTAGGAAATGACTGTGTTTAAACATTACTATAAAACAAGGAAGCTGAGAGAGGACAGCTGTTTATATTGTCAGCAAGTAGCGAGAGAAGGGCGAGGAGAGAGAAATCTTCTTAGAAAGCAGCATCTCAGGGTGACTACATCTAACAGTTGTTAAGTCTCATCTATGAATTATGATGAATTGTAAATGACAGAGACATAGAGGGGCTGTCTGTCCTGAGCCTCTGTTGTTGTACCGAGAAGTAGCGGACTCCCACAGGGTCCTGCAGCAGCCGCTCAAAGCAGACGGCCCAACTGGCCACTCTCCTCTCAGTGTGGCGCCGATGACTCTGGACACTAGGCAGGCTGGCATTACTGTTCAGACTGTTGTCGCTGCTGCAGCCCTGCAGCTCCACGCTGTTCAGCTCTGTTTATACAAACAAAACCCAAAACATGACATTAAATCATTGGACTCTTAAAAAGGCTAAAAAAATAAAAACTAGAATGCAGAGATGTGCAAATCAATCATTCAAAGAAGAAACTAGTAGAGTTTCAACTTTATAAGTTAAGATCAGTAATGGACGAGTCAATTACTGAAAACATCTACTTTTCCCTGGCATCAGTCAAATTAATCAAACCTTATTAGAAGAGAAACTATGCAAAAAAGATTATACCTTCATGGATAAAACAGGGTAAATGCTGTAATTTGTTGTACTGTAAAGACGGTGCATTTATATACGGTAAAAAGACAATAGAGATATAGACACAGCTACTTCAGAGCGCTTCAACATAGGAATAGCAGAAAGTGAGAATTAAACTCACAAGTATTACATTGGAATACTACCCTGCTTTCTCTTATGGTGAGGGTTGAAATCTGATGATATCAAACCTTTAAAATCAACAGTAAGTAGAAAACAGAAACCTCACCTATGGAGTGTTATTCAAACCATGGAGTCAAACCCACAATTTCTGACTTATGAATACATTTTTATGTATCGCAAAACAAGAGGAGCCTTGGGTATTTCTATAAAGATTAAGTTGCCTTAGCATCATACTAGTCAAAGACCTCTGTATAGTTATGATCAACATTAACAAAAAATCCTTACACCTGTTTTAAAGACCAATTATGATATAAATCCTACATCTTTTTGGTTGTTTTTGGTCTCTAACTTGTTTTATTTTCTTTCATCCTGCAGGGAATTTCCAGCCTTTGAGAGAAGCAGAGTCACAGTGGATCTCATTAGTCATCAATGTGTCCCCTGCCAGTCTCAGAGGACAGGTAGAAACCTGTCCTCTGAGACGGTTTTGTTCTTTGGTTTCTCTTTTGCAACAAAACACCCAAACGCAGCACTTTCAGAAGTCCTGGTTCAAACCAGGGTACATTTATTGCTCACAATATCACACACCAGCAAACTGAACTAAACCCTCATCATGAGGGGCTGAGGGGTGAGTACTGTCACGCAAAATGCTACACAAGGATTCCCTGATACTGTTGAATAAATAGGAATAAGATTGTTCCTAATACACTGTGTTGCAGAGAATGCGGTCCTATCAGTGATCTAAATTAGACTCGGAAGAAAAACTTAAAATAAAGAGAAAGGTCTTTTTCTTCAAGCATGATCTGTTTGATAAACTGAGGGTGTTAGATGATCCCTGCAGCTACCTGCTGATCAGGTCAAAGCTTTTACTATCTTCAGTAAAGGCTTAACACAACAGAGCTCTTTTGTTTTACTCTTGGTGATTTTTTTTCTCAGTAAATCAAGCAATATTCCTTTAACAGTCAATAGAGAATATATTATGCTTAAAATACTGAAAGCAAAAGAGAAAAATATATTTTTTTGCTCTTTTCATTAATCTGTTCTTAAATCTGTCAATATGGCTCCATCACACTGACTCATATTAAAAACAGCTATGATTACATCTAATGCAGACCCAACGCCCTGCTAAAGTACCCATGCCCCTGAAACTTTTTACAGATTCTGTCACGTTTCAACCACAGGATCTAATGGATTGAATTGTGTTTGTATGGTTGAACCACTCAAAAAAAACCTGACATGCATGTGTAAGAAACATGGTAATTAGATTTCATTGCTATTTTGGAGGCAAATGTAAAGAATTTTAAGTTTCGGAACCAGAGTTAAAAAAATTAAAATAAAAGTTGTATTTTCTATTGATTTCATGAACTACTTTCTGTTTGTCTACCAAATAAATTTAAAATGGGACACAGTAAAGCTTGTGTTTGTACATTAAAACATATCTAAAAGGGTAAGTTTTAGTAACAGACCCAAGATAAAGCAATTCTGCAAACTGATTTAATATTTAAGCCAAAGACTTTTCCAAATCAATCCTTGCTTTATTGTTCTTGGGAGAGTCTTGATGAATCCAGGAAGGGCTTATGTTTCCCACCACTATACGGCGATTTGTCCATGTTCCTAACGTGTAGCTGTGATCAGGAGGCAGGGAAGAGGCACAGAGGGGAGCTGAGAATAACCAGTAATGAGCTGCAGGCCAGACTAACATAAGCGGCCTGCTATGTTGAGATAAAACTAAAAGGAAGAACAGCCAGAGGGAGGACAGCAGTCAGGTGCCCTGAACAACGCAGATCCTGTAAATGAAAACTAAAAAAAAAAAAAAGCGAGGGTAAAGAGGGGAATTATGCCCACAGCTAAAGCCTCTCCGATTAGAAACCCCAGATTGGGAAAATCAGTGGATAGTTTCAATGTGACTTATGTTTTTACTCTTCCGCTTCTTTATCACTGACAGTTTTCACATTGAAACTTTCAAATCAGTTGCACCAAATGGATATCTCTTCAAGGGCAGATTAAAAATAAACTTCTAAAACATCTACTAAATATTAATGAATATTTATCACTGTGTATAAGGAGAAAACATTCATCTGTGTAAACCTGTCGGTGCTGTCTAAACCAAGTGCTCTGCTCAGCGTCACAGAGCCCATCACAGAGACAGCCTGATAAAACAAGACTCTCAAAAGGTCAACTAGAAAATACATTAAGCAGAAATCTTAAAAACAAAGCTGTATTATTTTGTTCTATCGTAGTTTATCGTAGCCAACAGCTAATTTTATTTTTGGCCACAGAGCAAAGAATCCACAAGGTTTCATGACAGTCTGCAAATTTGTGGGTTTCCTCATTAGTGTGTAACTCTTTCTTAGTAGCAGCTCCTCAGAAAGGAATCAAGACGTATACAATCTTTTTGCTCACAAATGTTTGTCTTTAATGCGGTCTGATCATTTAATTATGGTCATATCGATATCACTTCTTATATTTCTACTCAACTGCGCCTTGCAAAAGTTCACATAACCTTTGACCTATTTCACATTTTGTTAAAACAACAAATTTCAGAAGATTTTATGAACTAAACCATCACAATGTAAGACATAAACCGCCAACTGGAAATAAATGAACCCAACAGAATATGTGCAACTGTATGTTTGCAGAAAACCTTTGACTGCACTCTCCACTGGAGGCTGTCTCTACAAGCCTACTACATGAAAGCTGTGTCCGAATGTCCGTCCTAATCACTATATATGCCACTATATAGTGGTTACACCATTTTAGATGAATGTTCGAAAGTATAAAGGATGAAAAAGTAGTGGACTCGAAATTTCCCACAATGCACCTTTAAAAGTAGTGATCACCCATGGTCACTAGACGAGCAGATATATCCTAGAAATTTTTGGGAGGAGAGCTCTTCTTGCAAAGCATCATGGGATTTGCTGTCAGATCGGCTGTCGCCTATGGCTGACCCTACCTGACAAATAAAGATGGCGCAGGCTCTGTGTGGGGAGGCAGATCTACGTGATCAACAGGGAGTGAAAAGTAGTGATCATCTGTCTGAACAGTCAGTTAACTGAGTTCACTATAACGTCCACTATATAGTCCCCGCTTTATATAGTGATTGAGGAATCTAGGGGTTAGGGCGGTTTAGACACAGCCGAAGATTTTAAATCATAAAACAGCTCAGAAGTGATCAAAATGTCTTCAAACTGGACCAATGCGGCCTTCAGGTGGTATCAAAATTATGGTAAATACCAAAAAACAACATAAAAATTGCACATGAAGAACCACAAAAATTGTAGGATACCCGAGTTGCTGCCATGAGGTAAACTTTGACCTTTCAGCATGTTGGAAAGCGGAGAAATGATTCTGTATGGTGAGTACGTCATTGTTCAGTGTTCTCTCATGTTTGTAGCCTATACAATGCTCTGATGAACAATATTTCCACTTAAACTTGTGTTGTTTTGATCATAGATTCTATCAGATAGCTAGCAGTCTGTTAGGGATAGCAGCCAGCAGGATTTGATTTGTAGTGCGCACCAATGAGCACAAAATGTTTTGGAACTAGGAGATGACCCTATAACTGTTTTGCCTAAGTAGCAGGTCAGGATAATCTTTGGTTCCAACATGTTCCTCTTCGGTACCATAACAAAAGCACTTGAACACAATGCGCTGGTATTTCAGTTTTACAAGTAGAAAGAATCTTTACCAGACCACGTAAAGACAGCATTATTGCTGGCCTTTACTACACATGAGCATCCTGTCATCTGAGCCGCTAGACCATAGCTCTGACTGCAGGTTTACGCTCGTTCTCCTACAGCGATCCAAACTTCTACCCTCAACTCAAGTCTTCTTTGGCCTCTAACAAGTTTTTGACCAGTTCTGGTCTGTATTTGAAGTCATCCATCGTAAACTACGAACAGGCACCCAAGAGAAGCCTCCCCACCTTCCACCAGGGGGATGATCTGTTAGCTTCTCGCTACCCGATGATCTTTGTCCTCTACATGGCTTGTTAAAAACAGCAATTCCTTTGGCTTTGTCTTACTTTACAAATAAGAACCATGTGGCAACAAAATCCAGAAAGAACAGTACAATTTCTATTTGTAATTGGACTGTAAAAACTGGATAAATAAATTGGTATGATCACTTAATCAAGGAAAAGATATTTTAAGCCTTAAGCCTTTAAGCTGATTGAGAAAATGTTTTCAAATTAAATCAAATGACGGTTCTGCTTAAAGGACGAAACATTGACAAAATATGTAAGGTCAGACCGCAAAAAAGTAAGAAGGAAAATTCTGGTCCACATTTTTAATCGTGCCCATCAAACTAGACCATTTAAATCATTTATTGGAAAGACATTTACTGTACTGTACAATATTTAATCATCACCTACAGCAATAGCTTTCCTCCTTATCCTCAGTCAGTGTAGTAACTCAGATATTCAATACCACAGTCTCCATCATTCAGTACGTTTTATTGCCGTTTCTTACTCTTGAGATTTTTTTCTCCAGCCTTCAGAGCTCCTGTTATCCTCACCTGGGTATAGCTGGTAGGAGCCAGTGTGGTGCCAGCGGGGCAGGTATCGAATCCTTTGGGGTAACCAAGCCCCTCCATCCATAATCCCTCTATCAGGGCCCCTCCCCACTCACAAGCTCAAACACACCAGGCTGAGCAAACAGTCCAATAAAGGGCACAAACAGCTGACATCACTGGAAGGAAGAAACTAAAAAGAGAGGGAATAAGAAGGTGTAGAGAGTTGCTGCCGTTGGTTAGCAACCTGGACGACAACCTGAGGAACCGCAGAGAGAGTCATGTCGCACTATCGCACACACACACCTGCATGCACGCTCACACACAGGCCCCAGCGTCCAGCCAGGTAAGTGATCCAAGTGCACACAGGCCTCAATATAATAAATAATTCAGAGTCGAGGGAGGGGACACTAAAGCACAAACACAAACGCACGTCATACAGGCACACACTTAAAGCACAGTACTGATGAAGGGCTTGTTTAAGGGACGCTTAGACGAGCCCTTTAGCCTTTACATTTTTAACTCCTATCTGCTCCTATCCTATATATGTTAATTAATGAAACCCCAACAGAGTGCATTCACATGCTAACTCACAAGGAAGTGGGCCTTCTGACAACAGAGCTTCAGAAATACTGGTTCCAGATCAGTTTGCTTCAGCTGAAGAAGGGCAACCCTATTTCATACCAACTTTGCTCCACTCTTCTATTCATGGGGGCCGATAACAAAGCATACATCTCTCTTTTGATTGCTCCTACCTTTTTTGATATAATTACAAGGATGAAATAAAATTTTTATTAATTTTATTTCTAATGTATAATTAGATTTTATTCTAGGAGCTTTTCCAAACAATTCATGTGATACTGCTCAAACAATGGTGCTGCTGATCCTCATTTGGGTTAGATGACTAACCAAATATGACTGATTGTAATGCCTGATAAAAGCAAAGTAAGGCTGAGTTAACTTACTCTGGTAAAAATCATTTGACATATTTAAAGAATGCTCTTTGGAGTAAATGAGCAGCATATACAGAATCACTTTTGATAGCGAGCTAAAGTAGATATGAAACAATGCAGTTCCAAATGTGAAATGTTTCTGATTTAGATTTTGCCAGCCAAGAAACAACTAAAACTACAAATGGCTGAATGGTAAAAGGGCTGTACTCTAAGGAAATCTAAAGCATCAGCATCCTTCTAGCTTTATACAAATCAAAATAAATCAGTTTGTCACGAAACAAAAAAGGTCATTTTGTCTTTAGTTGCATTAAAGCAGATTCTTTTCTCTCGCAATCGGTGGCTTATACACTGATTTACTGAGGATATCTTCACCTATTGTTAAAATGCCAACAAATCTAGGACTTTTCATTGATTGCAGCTGTTAAAGAGCAGACAGAGGTGGAGAAGAAGCAGAGCAGGTTAAACCAGAATAACTGTACAGCCTGAGAAAACAATCAACAGATTTACTGTTTATTCCCTCACTCTCTGTGCTTAGAAACATCAAATTTGATTTAATGCTGCACCTAAACTGACTTGGAGGTTTAAATTGAAACCCCTCTTTAAACTGAGCTTTACACTTACACCTTCAGTCTGTTTGGAATAATTAGCAGTCTTTGGAAATTGGAATAGAAACTTAGGTATGCACAACAGGAAGAACAAGGAAGCTCAAAACACGCAAAGTGGGCCCACATGACTGGAAGCAGTGAGAGATGTTGCTGTGCAAAAACACAGCACAGACATCTACAGATTTGTATATAAAACGAGATGTTTCGTGAAATCTAACTACCAAGAGCCATAAAGATGAGGAGAAAATATAATGAAAGGTGATCAGATTTTAAAAGGTACATGTACTCACCTCCATCAGAGACTGCAGCAGACTGAAAAGAGAAACACAGAGACATGGGTTAGAAGTGTTCCTTGGCCCAGCACTAACACACATTCAGCCAGTCCACCATAGTCTGTTAGGGCCATCAGACAGCTGCCTAGACATGCACTCTCAGCCACAAGCTGACTTCTACAGGCCGGGTCCCGTCATCGTTTATACTTTCACTCCATAACAGGTAAGTGCCCACGTTCATTGTATTCAGGGTGGGTGGAGTCCTCTGTGAACAGGCTGTGCCTGCTCTGCAGGGAGACCTCATCTCTGTGGGGGCTGGGCTTATTGTGTTTTAACTAAAAGAAAAGGTGAAGGGGGTGACAATGGGGGTGATTTAACAGTGGGGTGAGATGTTTATCTACAGGCGCATTAATTCAATTCAATGTGCTCATGTAGAGAGGAAAAAAAACTAAAACCAAATGCAAAGCAAGTGAAACATTAGCAGGTAGAAGAGAGTGGGACAATCATGTTTGAATGGTTCACCAGATTTGGGATAAGGACCCAACTGGGGGGTCTTAAATCAACAATGATCCAGCTCTGAAAACCAAATAAACAACAAAAATACAGTAGTAAAGGATATTTAGGTTGCAGACTGAACCAACAGTCTGTTTGTTTCTAAAGTTAACCTCTGCTCTAACATCTACTCTGTTGCAGGAATCAAAACTTCAGGTTTCCCTACTTTTCCATCTGCCTTATATGGCTATATTTAAAAGCTTCCTTTATATTATAGACTTTATGAAACTGGGGGGAAAAAAGGCTTTTTAAACAACTACTCATGTACCAGCTAATGTTTCACATAAGTTAACATTCAGCTACATGGTTGGGATCTTCTTTTTTACCAGTCTGTCAGGTTCAATGGGCTACGTATGTTTTTTTTTATTGTCTAAGAAAGCATTTATCTATAGGAGTAACAAAGGAAAATAAATGAGACACAACTTTCAAAACTGTTTGAATTATGAGTTTTCTAATACAAAGCTGTGAATTACATCAGGGGACTAATTTTTGCATTAGTGAGGTTATGTTATCTGAGTAAAATGAACCTGTTAGCTTCAAAGTTCAAGTTCCAAATACATTATTGTCATTCAGAGGTTTCCAAACTTTTCCATTCCACCGCCCCAAACAATGTTAGCAAAATATGTCCATAAGAATGGAGCAAAAGAAATTCAACTTCTCTTAAGTGCGTGTGTAGTTGGGAAGGTCTGTGCTCAATCTCTGTCATCTTATTGACACATACACACATCATAAACTAGCTGTAGAAGTGCTCTATGTTTTGTTTTAAGTAGCTTTAAAATGAGAAAAGCCAGAATCAAAAGTAGGTTGATAAATTCAAATCTTACTTAAGATTTTGAAAAAGCAATAAATACTTTTTTTGATCATTTGTTACTGTGTTTTTGCTGCAAAAAATAGTGTCCCACTTCCAATTAAACATGTCCCACAATAAAATAAGTTCGAAAATCTGAAACACACATCACCTCGACTAACTTATCAACTTTGGTGGCTTTTTCCGCGGCGTGCTGGTCATGTATTCTCCTCATGATAGTTTGCCTTGCAGGTAGTTTGTAAGATGGGTCACCTGTGGTCACCTGGTGAACCAGCTTGAGCCCATCAGCCACGCAGCTTGTGGCTATTCACTGAGCGAGAGGAATGATTAGCTTGGCTGATAAAGCTGTGCTTATAGCTGCATCCATGTCAGCACGTCACGTTCGATGTGGTAATTTCACAGCAAACCTACAAGTTGGCAGACTGATTCGTTCTCGCCCCCCAGCTTTACATCCGCCTTAAACTATCAAGGTGAAAGTCATCATTAACATAGAACCAACTTCAAACCCAACTGTGAGAATAAAGGCAATATCCTTTTTATTGCCTGATGCAGATAAAGGCCCACCACTAATATATATAACATAAAGAGGGGTAGTCTCCCCTCTTTTTACCTCCAAGCTTGAGCCCTCTACCAGAAGCCTGGGAGCTTAAGGGCTCTGTGCAGTATCTTTCCTATTCCTAGAGCTTCACTTTTCTGGACTGAGATGTCTGATGTATTTCCAGGGATCTGCTGTAACCACTCCTCAAGTTTGGGGGTCACTGCCCCGAGTCCCCGAATGACCACGGGTCCCACTGATGCCTTGACCTTCCAGGTTTTCTCCAGCTCTTCTCTGAGCCCCTGGTATTTCTCTACTTTCTCAAGTTCCTATTTCCTGGTATTGCTATGTCAAGCACAACGGTTTTCCTCTGGTTTTTGTCCATCACCACAATGTCCGGTTGGTTTTCCATTACCATTCGGTCCATCTGTATCTGTAAAGGGCTGGTTATACTCCCGCAGCAGTGTGTGATGCACACATTTTTTGATTTTTGCTCAATTTTGAAGTGTGGTCCGCGCTGTGTAATTCCACGCCACAATGCAAGAGGGACAATCACAAACTAGCTGTGGATCGAGATATGGCTGAGTTGGTCACAAAGTGGGAGCAATTTTGTCCAACAACGGAGGGACATAAGGGCGAAAAAGAGAGGGGATCCAGGTGGAAAAAGGGTCCCAGTGTTCTTGCACACCTCACTCTTTTAGCTGGTCCAACTTTACGAGTCGTTTTCCACAATGGCGGTCATACAAACAAAACAAGCCGGTAAGGTACCAAACAGGAAATACATACGAGTAGAGCGGATGTAGATTTGACCAATCAGAGGCCTCCTGTCTGCGGCACTGTCTACGGTCACCTACAATTTGGGAGAGGTGCAACAGAGTGTCTGCGGAGGGGGCGGGGACTTCTCTGCATTTACTGCAACACCTATGCAGAATACATAGTTTGGAAGTATAAATTAGCCTCAAGTCCCAAAGGATCTTGGCTCGGTCATTCTCTACCATCTTTGACCTTGGGGTTTTCAGCCCATACTCTGCACAGATGTTCCTGTACACTATTCCAGCCACTTGGTTATGGTGCTTCATGTAAGCTTTCCCTGCTAGCATCTAACACCCTGCAGGTAAGTGCTGAATTGTCTTCCAACAGTCCTGAAGGAGTTCACAGAGATACTTGGCACATTTTGGCCCATTTGCCTTCACTCTGCGGTCCAGCTCACCCCAAACCATCTTGATTGGGTTCAGGTCAGGCGATTGTGGAGTCCAGGTCATCTGGCACAGACCCTATCACTCTCCTTCTTGGTCAAATAGCCCTCTGGGGTCATTGTCCTGTTAAAAATAAACGATGGTCCAACTAAACGCAAACCGGATGGAATAGCATGAAGCTGCAAGATGCTGTGGTAGCCATGCTGGTTCAGTATGCCTTCAATTTTGAATAAATCCTAAACAGTGTCACCAGCAAAGCACCCCCACACCATCACACCTCCTCCTCCATGCTTCACGATGGGAAGTAGGAATTTAGAGTCCATCTGTTCACCTTTTATGCGTCGCACAAAGACACGATTGTTGGAACCAAAGAAATCTAACATTTGGACTCATCAGATCAAAGCACAGATTTCTACTGGTCTAATGTCCATTCTTTGAGTTCTTTAGCTGAAGAAAGTCTCTTTTGCTTGTTTTTCTGTCCTTAGCATTTGTTTCTTAGCAGCTATTTTACCATGAAGGTCTCACACAGTCTCCTCTTAGCAGTTGTTCTAGGGATGACTCTGCTGCTAGAACTCTGCGTGGCATTGACCTGGTCTCAAATCTGAGCTGCTGTTAACCTGTGATTTCTGAAGCTGGTGACTCGGATGAACTTATCCTCCGCAGCAGAGGTGACTCATGGACTTCTTTTCCTGGGGCGGTCCTCATGTGAGCCAGTTTCTTTGTTGCACTTGATAGTTTTTGCGCTTCAAAGTTTTGCCAATTTTTCAGAATGACTGACCTTCATTTCCTAATGTAATGATGGCCATTCGTTTTTCTTTACTTAGCTGCTTTTTTCTTGCCATAATACAAATTCTAACAGTCTATTCAGTAGGACTATCAGCTGTTTATCCACCTCACTTCTGCACAACACAACTGAATGTCCCAACCCCATTTATAAGGCAAGAAATCCCACGTATTAAACCTGAGAGGGGACACCTGTGAAGGGAAAACCATTTCAGGTGTCTATCTCTTGAAGCTAATCCAGAGAATGCCCTGAGTGTGCAAAAGGTGGCTACTTTGAAGAACCTAAGAATATAAGACATATTTTCAGTTGTTTCACACTTTTTTTGTTAAGTATATAATTCCAAGTGTTAATTCATAGTTCTGATGTCTTCAGAGTGAATCTTCACTTTTCAGTCATGAAAATAAAGAAACTCTGTGTCAAAACTTTTGGTTGGTCTGTACTGTATATTGTAAATATATATATAAAAAAAACATATGTGAGCATATTTATAATACAAAGACACTGTGCATCCTGTTGATTTACAGCATTTGCAAAATATGGAAAATACATGGAAATGCAATATTTTCCTACCTCTAATTAAATATATGACACCAGTGCAAACGTATTCCTAAACTTGCTTTCAAGCAGTCCTTCCCTATGCTTACGGATACAGCTGATGAGTACTTCTTGAAGTATTTAGTGTTGGATTCAGCATATACTGGAACACAATGACTGTTATATGTGTATGAATTGTGGTTGGGAAAAAAAACATGAAGTGGTTTCTTTATTTTTTCCAGAGCTGCATAACTTCTGAGCTTAAAAAAAAAAGAATTAAAGCTAATTAAAACCGCTTACAGTATAGGTTCTCTGCTTGTAGAAACACATCAGTCTGCATGCTTTGAGGATTGTGTGTTTGGGTTTCAACAATAATAATAATAATCTTTATACAAACCTCAGTTCTCATTAACCATGATGTGAATAAAAATCTGTTATTTCTCTGTTACTAAGCAAGAGTAAATTCTCTTTGCCTAAGAGCCATTGTCACTGTTTATTTTTTAAATTAAAGTTCATTTTTGAGTTCAGTAAACCAATTAGAGACAGGCTGTGCTACAATTCCTATAACTTTTAGCGTTTTCTTTTTACATACTTTTATTTATGCTTAAAACATGTCCAAATTGTGCACTTCTGTTCCGAGATGTTTTGTGGCCTAAAACCTCTGTTACTCAGAGGATGTATATTCATGCAAGTCAAAATATACGGTTTTTATAGTATTAAAAAAAAATTTAAATAACCTACACACGTCCCTTCAGCAAAAAAACAAAGACAAAAAAATCAGACAGGTTTGTCCGTTGGTAGGGGTGTTCCAATTCAACTTTTGCATTTCAGATTTAATACCAATATTGAAGCTTTGAGAATTGACCAATACCGATATTGACACGATATGCTTTTAGCATGAATCCTGCTAATGTTTATTACTTATTTTATACTGTAGAATGATAGAAAAGGCTTGATCCAATAACAACACTAAAACAGGGAACAAAAGTAAGCTAGAAAAGGTATGAAAACAACTGACCCATGTAAACTTGACCAATGAGTTAAAGAGACTTTTAATCTTCTATCAGCATGAAAATATCGGAGAGTTTATATGCGGGCTGATAAAATCCAATATTAGTTTTCTGGCTAATATCAGACCGATATACGATGTCATCAAAGGCTATCGGATCAGACATCTCTAGCTCTTAGTAAACACATTTAATTTTGCTCTCAAAAAGGTTTTATTTAAGGGAACGAGTGCATCAATTTATTTTTACAATTAATGGAATTTGATGTTAATAGCTTAAGAAAAAAGCTGTCCTAAAAGGAAAGTGTGATAAAACGATTTTAGCTTTAATCAAATCAAACAAACTGTGATTCACGTTTGCCATTTCAACTACCCACTAAACACATAATGATAAATAAAACATTGTAAAGAACAAACTTCTTTTGGAAAAGTTTCCTCAACCAAGACACACATACAAAAACCCTGTGCACAGCAGGGATTATCCTAGACATGCTCAGCTATGATGAGATTGTTTCACATAGACAAGGAAGTTCACTGTGGAACAATAAAAACCTCCGTGACACAGACAAGGTAACACGATACGTGGTTAAGAAATAAAGAAAAATACACACATGAAAAACAGAATAGGAGGAAAATATGTAGGGGGGGCAGATGAAAATAGCAGAAAATACAGAACTAATACCAGCAATGGGGATCAAAGGAATCAGGCATCAATAAATTGACTTGCAGTGATTTCATTACTCTACAGTCATGTCCTTTGGATAACTGGATAGTTCTATAGGGGGCTCCACAGCTACTCAGCTAGTCACCTCCTCATTTATGAGAAACTAAGCTTTTTCATTGTATTTCTCCATGAAGGATATTAAACTAAAATCTCTGTTGGTTTTATGGCACTGAAAAAACAAAACTAAAAATCAAATAGTTGGAATGTAAACATGTCTTTCCACCACCCCACTGTCTCTTAATACCGTCTCTTAAATACCAAATGGAGGATTTAAAACAGATTATGTCAATAAATCCTCCTTCTCGCATATAAATCCTTAAATGGCCAAGCTCCATTTTTTATCAGAGATATGATTGTTCCTTATGTTCTTCCTAACAGAGCACTTCGGCTCCTAGAATTTCTAAAAGTAGAATGTGAGGCAGATCTTTTAGTTATCAGGCTCCTCTCCTGTGGAACCAACTAGCAGTTTTAGTCCGTGAGGCAGACACCCTGTCTACTTTTAAGGGTAGGCTTAAAACTTTCCTTCTTGATAAAGCTTATAGTTAAAGAGACTCAGGTTACTCTGAGCTATCTCTATAGTTATGCTGCTATTGGCTTAGCTCTCTGGAGGACATAGGGACTCCTTTTCATTATTCTGTTTAATTCTATCCCTATCCTCCTACATGTTGGAGCTTGGCCTTTTTTCAGTGTAGTCCTGGTTTTCTGACTATGACTAACTGTATGTGCTCTCTCATCCTCTGACATTGATGCAACGAAGAGGAATCTAAACTTAAGCAGTGGATCCATGTTATGTCAATGACATGACAATTTACTAAAGAGCCAGCAGCTCTTTCAAAGATTAGCCAATTTCTATGCCCTAATAACCATCAGCTGTGATGGTGACTGTGCGGGCAGCAGTACTACATTTTCCTATTTAAATACTATTGACATTGGTAGTAGTACCAATGTCAATAGTATTTAATATACGTTAGTTGTTAAAGCAAATCTCATCATATCCGAATATGAAGCGACACACAGCTATATGTCCTTATACACAGACTGTCCGCGTCTTGTGGTGAGCCACACAGACTGGCCAAGTGAGCTCGATCAGTGGAATTAGACGTATGAATGTGTCAGAAAGTGCAGAGACTGGCAGCAGCAGGTGAGAGAGATCCAACATGTCTGAACAGGAAGTCAGTGTGGCTTAAGAAGCAAAGAGGAAGGGCCTAATAACACGGTCAGAGTCTTGTTAAATGCTCTCTTCACTGATCTAACCATACCTTTCTGACATCACCTGATCTCAGTCTCTCTGCAACATTTAGTAAGTTAGTGGGGAGTTCTCTGTGGGCAATACTGTTAAATCCCATGTCTGACATCTGGTAAAGCTATATTTATTTTATTATTATGGTCTGTTTAGGTGTGTGAGTATTCAGCTAAAACCATATTAATATATATATTTTTTTTATTGTGATCATTTCCAGACAGGCTGTGTTTTCCAGCTCCCCTTCCTTTTATTTGCCCCATTTCCCTCTCTGATAATCTCATTTTTTCTTCCTGTCGCCGTGTCTCATTACCATAGCTTTCCGCCAAACCAGGCCTGTATTACCTCAGTCACTCAGGCGGTGTTTCCCTCCTCTTTTGGCAGGTCCTGGTCATTCCTAACAACCCAGAGAGAATAACTGGGGTTTTCCAGAAATTCCCTTTTCAAATTCCACTCTCCATAACCGGCATTTAGGGAGACACATGTATGTATTACAGCATCAGTGAAATATGCATCTTCTTTCAAGTAAAAACTTGTTTACATTAATTGTGTCAGTTAATATCTCAGAAAAATCTAGATTAGCGCTTGAAGTGAAGATTGTTACATAATTTTATTGATTTTCTACAGATATCAACTGGAACTTGTTTACTCGTCATATGCTAAATGCAATGTCAGTAGAGTCTGATGAAGAAAAAAAAACAAAAGCAAAGCTGTACTGATGGAAGTTTTATAACCACAAAGAAGTCGTTGATGGGCTGAAGGTTTTCCTGGTTCAAAATCAGAATTTTTTCTGGAAACAGCTATGGTGGATTTAGGCTGGGCTGCAGTGAGAGATCTCTTCACAGACCATAATAACGACTCTTTCAAGATTAAAACTCCCACAGAAGCAAAGCAATATAAAATAAAAATTCACTGGAGTAAGTACAAAGTCACATCTACAGAGGAAAATAATTGATTTAAGGGGAAAAAATAAGCAAAGTTGATGCTTTATGAAAAAGTTATAGTCCCTAATATTCATTCAATTTACATATACTTTATTAATCCCAAAGGGAAATTTTATGTAGCTGTAATTATACAAGTTTTTTTTTTCAACAAGTTTTTTTTTTTATATGTTATTATTTGTAGGCAGAAGGGATCTTTTGTGGCAGATGTATTTATGCAGATCTGGGGAAGCCTTTGGCTAAAGACATTGTTGTTTAACAGTCTGAGGAGGATGTTCACTGTTGTCCGTAAAGTTCTTCATTTTATTTATTTTATTAAATGTGTTTCTTTGTGAAATCCTCTCTAGAGGAGTTCATAGATCTTGCTTGTTGAGGTTATTTAAATCATTTGCTCTGGTGTTTTTATCCAAAAGTTGATGCCAGAGAACACACTCTCTGCAACAGACTATGGAAGATATGCAGCATCTTGATGCAAACACTTAATGACCTAATTACTGCTGGTGTTACCATTAGTGGTAGAGACTGTCATCAAATGGTTGTGATAATTGGCAAAAGAAACTTGTTTTGTTCTGAAACTTCTATGCGAAATTACTTACATTTAGTCAGATTGATACGTTTAGGGAATATGTGGACATTGCTTGAAATCACGGTCTCTAACTGCTTCTGCTCCTTCAGGAAAAGATTTCTATGGCTAACTTAATATTTATTTGGGGAAATAATTGTTTTGGAGATAAATATTCTTCCAAACATTTTGTGGATTGTTAATATGTTGTTCTGGCAAATATGAGACAGGTCTTTGTATTAGTTTTGGTCAGCAGCAGGCTTTCACTTTGAACGATCATGCTGATTTCATTTCCTCTTGTTTAAAAACCAGACAACTAATATCAGATACTCTAGAGCCCCATTTACACTACCCTTTTTAGACCGTGCCGAGATCGGTCCGAGCACGGTAACCGAGATAACTGTTGGGTGTAAATGGTACGCAGAACTGAACTGGACTGCACCAGAAACAACCGAACTGCACTAAACTGGTACTAGTTCATCAGTAGGGCTCGGCAGAGTTAAGTTCTGACATGGTTCTCTGATAACAAAAAGTGCATTAGTAGACTACGTCATCTCTTTACAGTCAGCCTCCATAATCATGAAATTTCAGACATTTATAAAATACAAGCTTCCCTACCTTGCCACACGATTTCCAGTGATGATTCTGCTTAACAGTGTGATGAACTTCAACATCAGTTGTTTCCTGCATCTATAAGCCCTGATTAGACTATCGTTTGTTGTATCCGCTTCCCAAAAGCAGACTCTTTTAGGTTAATTTACCAAAGGCTGTCTTCTTTGCCTGACTCTCTGCAAACTTCCTGAATGTTACGGGGGCCGCCGTGTTGATTTGCTTGTTTACCTCTAGAGGGCAGTAGTACCATTGATCGTCACTAGGAGGCGAGGACCTGTGCTAGCGTGGTGTGTGAACGGTCTTCAGGAACAGTGATCCGCACTCTTAACTGATCCAAGCTCAGCATGGATCAGTTTTCAGAGGGTGCTAAAATGGGGCTTTAGTTTAATTAGTGTATAAAGAGTTGGTAAAGCCTACATGATGATGTCTTGAGCTTTTAACTTTCACAACACTGGAGTTAAATGGGGGCTGCATGGTAGTTTTCCGCCACGTATGAAGGAAGAGAGAGTTTCAGCTAGTGCACAATTCTTTGCATGCGTGCTAGAAGTTAGCATTTTTCAGCATAGTAGTAAAGTCCCGCAGAAGTAGACTTTGGACAAGATTGCATTTGGCGTTGAAGAGAATAATGACCATCTGTAGACAAAGAGGAAAGCTTCTTCCATCGTCTGTGAGTGTTCTGCTTTTAATAAAAGGGATTGTATTAAAAGCAGTGTTGTTGAGATTGCAGTCTCAGCGATTATCAGGGTAACACATGTTTAGCAATGCTACTACAGGATGAAGTACCAGTTAAGCTATTTAATACCTGCCGTATACTGTGCAATTTTTGGTAATTTTTGAGACAATTTCCATGCGTGCGATACGTTTGGGGATCGGGCCGACTCTTGGCCCGATCCCCAAACGATCCCCAAATCATGTATTGTGCATTGCGCAGTATACAAGGGAGTCGTAAGAGGCCATCGGCACCTCACGACAAGGTTTCCTGATCAAGAGTCGTGGGTCGCAAGAAAATCAAACCTGTTAGATATTTTGGTCTGAGCTGCTGAGTGAATCACACGTTTATGCGGTGATATGATCAGACTGAGTGCTCTTTCTTCAAATATTGTAGTGAAACAAAAACAGAAGTTTCTTCTTCTACTACTAGCTACCTCTATTGTGTTGCATGTCAGGATTGTTCCAGAACCTGGCCTGTCTTTAAGGACGTACAGTGTGAGTACTTAGATTGCACCTGAGTGTCTGTTCGTACAATGTGAGGACACACATCGCGATCTGTGAACTTTTGAACTCTGATTTGTATAATATGAGTTGGAGCAGAGAGCCAAGATTTAAAATATCACACACTGTATCCCAGGTTTAACACATGGACTTGTTAGTTCTTAACACTTTCTGTTCAACTCCGCAATCTACCCACTGGAACAAAAATATTGATATAAATAGAGAACTGTAACTTTTGTACTTGCTTATTTAATTGTTTAATTAGACCTTGTCTACAAACATGTTTATTTTAGGGCATATTTGTTAATTGCGCTCAGTGCAGAGAAAAAAAAACAATAGAATCACAATTTTGGTAGAATTTTAGATTTTTTTTAAATCATACAGTGCTTTAAAGTATTTTAAGGCTAGTTGTTATATAAATGTAAAATACATAAACCCTACTTACAGAACTTATAAATTATATTATAAATTCTAAATTAAATTATATAAACTTATAAACAAAATTTGTCAATGGTAGTTTGACAATAACACTTGTTTATCACAAAGTTGGAAGCGTCATAGGAAACAGCCAGGTATTATTTCTAGGGGTTTATAAAGTTTAATTTTTTTTTTATAAAACATCAAATCAGTAAAGGGTCTATATATAAAAAAAGCTGAAAAATTATTAGAGTTTAGAAACCAAATTCAAAAGATAATGATGCAAACAACACATTTATTCAACAAACCATTTCTACAGCTTAAAGTCTTTTAATCAGAGTTAAGAAAGTAAGGCAGCAACAATCCCCAACATATGCTGCTGCAAACCGATGGTAAGCTGGCTGAAATATGGCCTCCACACAGATGGATATGGCTCTTCTAACAAATCAGCAGAGGCACCTATGACTCCAAGCTGGAAAGTTATAAGCAGCACTTCTGAGAAGTAATTAACAGCAGTCTGGCTACTTGAGCAGACAGCCTGACTAATTAAGCATCTAGGATCAGTTCGTTATGCTCCCACACCATGTCTACAATGAGCAGAACAAACACTTTTGTGAAAGGTGTTCCCACTGTTTTTTTTTGTTTAAAGGGATAGTCTTAAACCTAGCCTTAAATTACTTTCTTAGGTGTTTTTTTTTTTATTTAACACAAGCCCAGAAAGTTGCAATTAATGGTTGAAGCAAACAGCTTTTCTGAGGGGGAGCAAACATATCACAGAGTTTGAACTACAGTCTTATAAAAACATGAGAGCAATTTATGCAAATGATGATTTTTATGGATCTTTAAACTGTCAGCCATTTTGCATTGTACAGATATTTACATGGATGATTATTTGAACTAGGAAATGAAGGGAAATGGGAGGCGTGACATCATTTATTGTCCTCTGTGAAACAACTGAAAGGTAGAGCATCATACTAAGCATAAAATATAATAAAATACTTTTCTATTGAAATATTATAAATGTGGTTCCTTCCTCCCACCTCCATTTCCTATAAACAAACAGTAACTTTAAAAAAAGAAAAACACCCTGTGCACATATCATGAAAGGGTCCAGAGATGTTTTTGGACAGTAGAAGTACATATTGGTGTGGGTCCATTTTGGGCTAGCTGCTGCCCTCACAACCAGGACAGATACTAAAAGATAGATACTAAAAGAAGAAACCAAAGAAGCTTGCTACTGCAGATAAGATACTGACTGCAAAGCCCTCACCTACAAACCCTGAACTAAAACTTTATGCATAAAAATAATTTAAAAAATCCCAAAATAAATCTTTCAGTCCACATGCCTGGCCATACTGCTGATCCCTTATCTGCTCTAACTTAAATCATGCTGTTTTCTCTTCAGTTTAAACCTGGTTTGATTACATGTTCCTTTTGTTTCCAGCTGTTTGATCATAAAATTACACCTTATAGCCTTGAGTCAGTCCTGTTTAAGTCAGGTTTGGTGTCCCAGTGTACAGGAAGAGGCTCGTCTCTGTGTGAGCCGCTCCTTTATTAGCTGTGACTATGGAGGAAGGGATGGTTCACATCATTGGCTTACAGCTTAGAATCCAGGATAAAAAAAAAAAAAAAAACAAGTCTGAACCCAGGGAGTAATCTTCAACCATTTATCTTGTTTTTTAAACCATTGTTAAAAAACCTCAGGTTTCCAGATCACGCCTTGTTTAGGCGGATTATGAATAAAGGTCTGTTTCTGTTTTATGAGATGAGACAGTAAGGGACAGAGATCAGCGGTGGAGTGCATGAGGGATCACACAACATATGCACTCCCACACACAAAGACAACCCTGTTTGCTCCACAGGAACTTATTCCTGGCTCCAAGGCTTTTTCTCAACTGCCACCTTTGGTAAGGCATGAGATTTTCCTCGAATGACCTGCAGTGAACGACGACTGAAATATGGAAGAACATTAACGTCTCCTGAACGTCTGTAAAGAGTGGCATCACTGCTCAAAGGCCCCACCTAGAACCATTCAAATAGCTTGCACATACTGTCCCTAAAAGGTAACACTTTCCAATGAGGAGGAAGCTGGTGGACCTACAGTGTGAGCAAGTGTGTGCCTGTGTGTTTACTTTTGAATATGAGGTGGAATAGTGGCTGCCATTGAGAAGGCTGGAGTCATCCTGCCAGGACCAGCAACACTGGAGCCGCTCAGATTTAGTTTAGCTCAGCTTGGAAACCATGACTGGGGAAAAAAAAAGATTTAATTCTGAAGACCCATAGAGAGTCCAAGGTTAATACCTGAAACATGCTGCGCGGGAGGACCGGCACATACATCAATAGTTCCTAAACGGTGACGTTCTCTGCGAACGACAGGGGTGAACCTAGAAATCCCCGCAGCGCACACAGAAATCGATACCCAGCCTCATTGATGGGGAGGAATTCAGATAATGGTTTTTCCCCACAACAGAGCCACACAGGAGATGTGACTCAGAGTCCAAACGGTGAGAAATATCTGGTAAAAGCTGCTGTTGCCTGAAACGCAGACAGCAGGAAAACAAGACGTAAACACAAAGTGAATCTGATCAGGCACATCTGCCTGAACTGCTCACAGCAGCCGGGCCGCGTCCTGGATGGAAGGAAATTAATTCGCTTTCAACCAGACAACATTTCCATTGTCTTAAAGTTGTTTTTTCCTCATGGTTGAATATGCACACACCAAAGAGAAGCCTTGGCAGGGAGGCTCCCACTGTCTCTGTCCCCATTTGTCTCAGGTCTCAGTTTCTCTTCTCTGTTTCTCTGGTGCAGAAAACATCTGGCTTCTTCTTCAGTCTTAGTTTACCTTTTTCTAAAACGGGGACTAACCGACACCACAGCAGCCACTCTCTGCTGGAAACAATAGATAAACAGCAATTTATTTCTTGCTCCACAATTTGTTTTTGGTTCAATCCATTCCTCTCCTCCACATGAAGTCAGTGGAATCCTGCATCTCTGCATGCTCTGCACTTTGCAGCAGGTCATAGACGCTAACTCAGTCCATTTCTCCCTCCTTCGCTTTTTTAGTTTCATTCTAACCTTGCAGAAGACCAATTCATCCTTATAAAGCAAATAAGCAGGACTCTAGTTGATGTTTTCAAGTTGCCAAAAATTGATGGTGGGATTAAACCTGTGTGGTACTCACTGTATTGAAGTTCCAGACGCGCTTGAAGGAGAGCCTCTTCCTCAGGCTCATCCTGCTCTCCTCTCACAGAGGAGGAAACCCACTGACTGTTCAGTTTACATATCTGAGCCACACGTGCAGACGGAGCGTCTTCAGGAGGAATCTACAAGAAGAAGCCTGTGTAGACAGCTGGCATGGATGGAGCCATGCCTCAGTGCCACTGACCCCTCTGAACAGTTCAACTGATCAGCTGAAGTTGTTTAAAAGGAACGGGCTGTAGCTCGCTGATGGCGTTTAATTTCTCTGTTTCTTTCCTCTATTTCACACCAACACTCCTCTTCACTCTGAGCTAAAACACGGACTAGGAAGTTTCATTCTCCGGCAGGCACACACACATGAATGGCTCAGTTTCCATAGTGAAACGCCCCCACTAGACACAAGAAGGGGAGGGAACAAAGGTCAGCCTGCCAATCACAAGGCAGCATGGTCTTTACTTCTCCACCCTTCTCCTCCTGCTCATACTTCAAATCACCGTTTAATGTGTTCAGGTAACTTTCAACTTTATTTATTTTCAACAAAATTAAATTAATTAGAAAGAAAAATATCCATCCACTCTGAATAGAGAAAAAAAAAAAACACCAGGAGATGATGAGACAGGAGGAGAGATGGATGGAAACAAATTCTTTGTTAAAGGTCAACCAAAGCAAACAAAGGCATTTACAGAACACTGTGAACACTTCAGCACATACATACACACGCAGACCGAAATGATGCACATGGTCTAAGCTCTAGCCCCTTCAAATGTCTGGACAAAAAGGAATAACACATTCTAATCTGGAAAAAAAATAGTTTGGCTTCAGTTAAGAGAACATAGAAGTCAACATTTTTTCTAAGAACACACCAAAGCATAGTTGAGCAAAGTTGGAAATCCAAAAGGAAACTGTGTAAGCGTTTAAAAAAGGATTTAAAAATATAAATGTAAACCAACTGTCAGGCAGTGAGAACATTAGAGAAGCAGACTCAGCTGCAGAGACACACAGGTGACAGAATCTGTTGACTGGGGGACTGTTTGTTGGTCTTGGGGGTGGGACAGAGCACATAGCGTTCTCTATTCAGACAAGAATAACTAATAACTTTATTACAATAATAAATTAACTCCTGAAACATCAATGTACAGTAGCATTAAATGGTTGAGCAATTATATCAAAAGCCAAGTGAGTAAATTCCTCTTGAAAACTGAGATAAATTCCCTGAAGGTTATATAGACATGACTGTTTTAAATCATTTCAACATTATATTACAGGCAGCAGGAACAGAAAATGTAAAGTTCTGACTTTCAGAATCTGGATGAATAATATTACCTAAGAACACAGATCATAATGATGGAGTTTCCTGCACAGAAATAAGCATAAATATGGAGGGAGAAGTCTAAGAATGCATTTAAAGAAAGAGTGTCTGCAGAGACAGACAGGCACAATCTGTTGTAGCTTACAGGAGTACGGAGATACGCACGAGTACGGAGATGTGCACGATAGCTGCAATTAATCATAAAACACAAAGCACAAAGATACGCAGTATCCAAGTATTTCAAATTGTGGGATGAAGTATTAATGATTGACCAATCTCAGTCGTCATTCAGAGAGAGAGAGGTTGCTTTAATCCAGTGCTTTCTGACTTGTGTGAACCGTTGTCACAAAAAACATTGTTCCAACTGTCAAACATGGAGGTGGCAGCATCATCCACTATACTCTTCTTCAGCATGGACACGGAGCAGGTGGAATAAAAACACCTTTCAGCAGGAGCGGGACTCTAACCATGCAGGGAATAAATGTGTGAGAATGTCCCAGTTAAAGTCCAAAACTAAACCCACCCTGAAATCAGAGCCAGGATGTGAAAGCCGATGTTCACACACACTATCCAGTCTAAGTTTGAGGTTTTTTACAAAGAGGAATAAAAAATAAATAACTTAATTCTCCAGATGTTCAAAGCTAGTAGAGACATATGTTTCCCGAAGGATTTGGAGATGACAGGCTCAGATTTTTATTTCAAAATTATTCCTAAAGCCTTGTTTTATCTGATGGTCTATCAAATACAAACTGAAATACAACCAGTTTATTGGTGGTAACATAGTAAAATTAAAACTTTTGCAGCTCACTAAACAAAGGTTTCACTAAATGAGTACGCCTCCCTCCAATCTTCCCTTTTCAAACAAGACAGACGACCCTTAAAATATTGCATTTTACTGAACTAAGATCCAGTGTAAAACACTCACAAACTGTGGGAAAAGAATTAAAATAGTCCTCAAATATAATCCTATGAGCCCTTTATTCTTCAAATAATTTCTAAAAACAAATACTAAAAAAAAAAACAGGATATTTTTTTGGTCTTTCTTTTTCCACCACAAACCCTATCAGAGTCCAAAGCCCTTCAAACATTGTGCCATATTGTTGCTAAAGTTAATGCTAACCTTCGACGTCCCAGTATCATAGCAACATCAGGGATGGCTCCAGCACTCGGCACCCCTCTGACAACCAATATGCACAAACATACAGATACTGAGCAGAAAGCAGCTGCCAAAGCATTAATTAGCAGGGGCTGCTGATCTTAAAGGGGAAGTCCAGCAAAGGATTAGTACTTAGTACTTGGGAGCTTGCTCAGCTCGGCCTGCACGCCCAAAAGCACCGCAGAGGCTGAGAAAACCACACAGCTGGAATTCTGACGGCAGCATTTCAGAAAACTAGATGCTCACACCTCTTTAAACAGGGTTTTTAGCAAAGCTGTGGTGAATACTGTAATTAAATGTGCTCAAGCTTACCCTAAAACACATCTGTCAGTGCAGGAAAACATGAGAAATGGTTCAATGTCACAAAAGATAATAGGTGGCTCACATTCTGATGACTAAAGGAAAGAAAAAGGCTAAAATGAAGATATTAAAAGGAAACGAGAAACAGAAACAATCACTCAGTGTATCTGCCACCATCAAGCTAGAGGACACCCAATAAGTGTAAGTCTGTCACTTCATGGACATTTATTAAAGCAGGGTCCTTGAACCGGGTTTTTCTACCACCATCTGATGAGGGGGAACGTTTACAGTAACAGATTATACTGGCCCTCATATTTTTGTTTATCTGATCTAGATTTTATTTTTTGCAAGAAAACAACAACAACACATGGATCACTCAAACAAATGTTAAGGCAGATATTGGTTTCTTTCCAGCTTTTGGGGATGCCATTTGTCTCAATTTAAAGTGGGTTTATATTTTAAAAAACATAGGTTTGTGAATTATTGTTAGTGTTAGAGGTGGCATTTCATAAATAAAACTCTATAGATTTCCAATCTAACCTAAATTTAGAATTTAATGGAAAAAGCAATTGAGAAAATCTGAAAATTAGATTTGTCTCAGTATTAAAATTAGAAACAAGTCTAAACTTTAGGTATCTTAACAGTATATCAGTCTTATGACAAAAATGGAAAAATCAGCACTTTGACTAAACAGCAGCAATCTTGAAAAAGTTTTTTTTTTTTTTTTGAGAAATGTAAAGATAAAAGGAAAATCTCTACTGGCCACATTTCTTTGAGGTGATTTCACAATAAATAATGAAATAAGCAGAGGCGTGTGTTGTCTGGAGGAAAATGGAACCCTGCCCCCTGGTGGCATTACTAAGGAGTGACATTGGATGGGGCAGAGCCTGGGGGGTGAATCTGCTGTCCTTCAGGGTCAATGATTACCTGCTTTAACAGACCTGAATCAAATGAATGGGTCATTAACTGACTTCCGCAGAACTTGATGACAGGCTGTGGAGGTAATTGAAACATTCCATTCTGAGACAGCAGTAGATTGATAAGATAATGTCTTATATATCTTATATATATAATATATTTCTTGATTGGGTGATGCAAAAGTACAGAATTTCCAGAACAGATGCCCAGTTAGAATTAAACTGGCGAATTTAGTTTACAGTGAATGGAACTAACAGGGTTAAAAGTAATGTAACTTTAACATAAAAATAAAGAACATTTGGTAAAATACAATAAGGCTACTTAAGTGAATAAACATGTCTCTGAATCCTCTTTATATTAGCACCAGCCTAAGAAGCCTTGGAGTTCTATTTGACCAGTAATTGTCTCTGGATAGATGCCGCTTTTATCATTTGAGAAACATAATGAAATTGAGTACAGTTTTAGCCAAACCTAACTTAGAGTTGATCACTCGTACTTCTATTTCCTCTCATTTAGATGATTGTGCAGATCATTTGAAATAAGTAACAAACCTTCAATTCATCATCTTCGGCTGGTCCAGAAAGTGGCAGAGAGGGCTTTGAAACTGGCTATCAATCTAGAATTGATTTAAAAGTTTTAGACTTGACTTTCAGAGCATTAATGGACAGGTACTGGTTCAGTTCTGGGCACGCTGATCGGTTCTCAGCCTAGAACCTTCTGAAGGTTCTAAAACCTGGTTTACAATGCGGGGTAGTCTGTCCTTTCAAGAATAGGGCTGATTATTTTCGCCAAAGTCCTGAATCGATTCGGTTTTCATTCATGCAGTTCTAAATCGATTAATTTCAATTCGATCCGTTTTTACAAAAATGAAAATGGTTCAACTGTGTTTCAAAATACTCCCGTATTTTTTTTCCTGTCATATTAAATACAACGTGAAAACTTGTAAATCACACAGTTTAAACTTGAGATGTGAACAAAACTGTTTCAAAAGCGCAAACTTGTTTGTGAAAAGTGAAGCCTCACACGAGCAAGCAGACGTGACACAGTGGGGAAACATCAGATGCATGCCAAAAATTGAAGTGAAGATAATGCATGAGCTGCATTATCTTCACTGCTCAAACTATATTTACAGCGTTGTCTGTAACAACTACAGGGTGTTTGCTGGTCAGCCCCCATTTTTTAATGTCTTCAGTCAACCTATTGGCTATATTTGCAGCTGTCTGGCTTGAAGTCATCTTTAGTGCAACTTTCCTGCTCATTTGAATGTGAACGTCACAAGCGTCACTATAAAACTAATTGATCTCATTCCCCAGACATAAATTTTGCAAAAATGTAAAGGAATCGATCCAAATTCGATTAAATTGATTTTTTTGCACAGCCCTATTCAAGAAGTAGCCCCACAGCTACCCCGTAGTCTCACAGTCTTTCAGTTAATTGTTCTACGTATTGTTTTAATGAGTTATTCCTACCTTTTTTTTTACTTTGTATTAAGTTTATACTTACTTGTGCTCTGTGAAGCACTTTAGGATTTTATCTAAGAAAAGTTCTGTATAAATAAAGATTATTTACTAACTAGTTTCCAGCTTAGATGCTACTCATCTTGTATACTAAATGTCTTTTTAGTCTCTTCATTAACTCACAAAGAAAATTTTTCTGACTTATTTTATCTCTATTTGCTTGCATAGCTCTACAGAAGCAGACATTCAAAAATATGTAATAAGGCCGTTTTAAACTGTAAAAGAAGTGATTATTCTGTGAAGCTCAAGTACAGCCTGTGTGTCTTAGTTTATTTTTAGACTATTAAAAATATAATTTGTTTGTCAAATCTGGTATGAGTACAGCTTCCAGTTGTTATTTGCAAGGGATAAGATAAGGTCTGTGCATGCGTGAACAGAAGCATCATGGATGTTAGATGCAAAGCAGCAATGCTGGTGTTGTTCCTTCACATTGTCGGTTCCCACAGCCATTTTTTTGGTCTCACTGTTGCAGCTATTATACTCTTCTTCTGTTTCCGCATGTGACCATTTAGAGGTGCAAAAGTTAACTGCTGTGATAAAGCTGCAGTTACAATGTTGTGTTTCTTTTGAACAACAAAACTTGATTATGATTATGTTTGGTTGTACAATACTTCCAGTCTGGTACATGCCAACAAGATGCATCAAATTACAGATTTGAAAAGTACTTTAGATATTAAGTGTTTCAAAGAGGTTAAAGGTTTAAAAAAAAAAAAAAAAAAAAAATTAAACAAATCTAATGATATTCCCCAAAACCCCTTTGGTTGCATCCGGATCCTTAGTACTAATAAGACGCCTTTCAAAAAACAAAACTTCGCAGAAAATGACCACCGTGCAGTTGATTTTATCAACCAGATTTAACAGAGTAATGATAAATACAATCAAATAAACTAAATGAAAACTTTGTAAAACTAAAAAGGCTAAGAATACAGGGTCTTAAGAACCTGTTAATCTTAGCCGATCAAGTGTGAAGGTTCTCAGTCATCCAGGTCATGGTCAAGTTTGAAAGGTTCAGTTTAGGGAACAGGACGTGAAGTTTTCTAGAAAACGCTTCGCCTCTCATCCAAGATGCTTTTTCAGTTATAACTAGTGTTGTGAAGCACTGAGATTAATATACTGTAGGTGTAACAAAGAATCAGGGGGAACAGAAAGTGGCTTGGATCCCTCCTACCAGACATGGCCAGCCCTAATGGTCATTAGGGGGTTTTGATGGGTTGTTAACTCCATCGTCAGAGTGGTTTCAGTCACATGCATCATTGAAGTTAGAGTCAGGTGAGGGCAGGTGAGAGGTATATTAATCTGCAGCAGGGTTCAGCAACCCATGGCTCTTTAAAGCCCCCCTTGCAGCTACCAGGAGCTTTTTCAAAAATGTATGAAAATGTTTGTTTTAATAACGGTGTGCAGGAAATCAAAAAAACATTCATTATGTTTTCAAATGGTGTCAAAATTTGTATGATAAATAAATGAAAGCATTTCTGTCAACAAAGATTTGCGTGAAAGCCTGCAACACACGTTTCACATACATAGCGGTGGGTGTGTCTCTGGCCATGGATCCAAAAAAGGAAAAAAAGAAAGATAGCTGAAAATAGATTCCAACAAAAATCGACCGAATCATTTGCTTTCATTATCAATGCGGAAGCACTGCCTGCATGTTCGCTTGTTTAACGAGAAGTTGTCAAAAAACAAAAAGAACATTTTGGAGAGGTATTTCCAGGGAAGGCATGCTAAAATATGCAGCCAATCACAAAGCTGGGAGTTAGAGAAAAAGTGTGCTTGTAGAACTTCTGGATAAATTAGAGGAGAGCAAAGAAAGATTTAAGAAGTGCATTGCATCTCCAAAGTCCACTACTGCTAGTATTGTTGCAAGCATGGAAAAAATTTCACAGATAGAAAAGGTAGTGCTCTTATGCAGGTATGTGCACTTTCTTCTATTTTTTTAACCCTAAATCCAGAAAAAAAAATAACATGAAATATCTGATTTCTTTATTTTCTTTATATAATCAATGCAACAAAATCTAATATATTAATATTGTAATGGAATTTAAACTTAAAGCACGAAATATCGTACAGCAGAGTAGTCGCATGATGTGACATTTGCTTCAGGATAAACATTTAATATTAAATGTTTATTATATATATTAAGCCCACATATGAATTTTTATAGTTGGCTAATACACTTAGAGCCCATGTTGCCATACGATGCTTATGTAAGACTTGAACATTTTTGTGGCTGCAGACAGATTTGTTTTTGTGGTCCGATATGACTCTTTGAACAGTTTAGGTTGCCAACCCCTGTCTACAGTATATTATCTCAGTGCACCCCACCACCAGTTAGAAGTGAAGAAGCCTCTTGGATAAAAGGTGAAACATCTTCTAGAAAACTTCCCGTCCAATTGCCTAAACTGAACTTTTCAAGATTTAACTGACCAGTTGATGTCAACACAAAGAGAGTGGCTAGCATCAAGTTGTTGGGCCAAGAGCTTGAATGGGATTGGGCTTTATGTCAAAACAAACCTTGAAAGGACAGAGAAATTTGTTTTTTTTTATTGCACAAGAACAATCACATTTTATACATCAAAATACCCTGGCTGTAGAACTGTTGGGAAGACCCTCTAGATATCTCCCACAGTACTCTGCCCAGATGTATGAAGAAGGAACTACAAGAACTCCTATACCAGGGCTACTGTATTAGAAAGACAGATTTGTATTCTTGCAGCTCTGAGAGAGGACACATACTCTGTTATTATAGGGTATTTCTTAGCCTTTACTGTAAAAGTCTATCAGTAAAGCAAACCCAACACATCTGACAAGTTGTTTTTTCCCTTATTTATTTATAAATTTTTAAACACAAAGTTATGGCTTAATATTTGACTCTAATGTCATAGAAACTTTCACTACATGGGATACACAATGATTGTGTTACAAAGGTGCATGTCTTAAAGCCTTACTGATGGCACTGCAAACATGTTCTGTAATATTACATAAATTAATGCTACATCATGCTAATTTTGTGATTTTATCTAATATGATTCCCTTCTGCATGCTGAAAAATCACAGTGGTTAATTCTGAAGAAAATTATTGAACTGTTTGCATAATGGGTGTGCAAAATAATCGTGATGATGATGCATCGTGATAGAATCGCATCGTGGCCTGTGAATCGTGATTCGAATCGAATCGTGACTTCTTTGGCAATACCCACCCCTAGTTTGCATGCGCTCAGAAATTTAGTACTTCTATCCCAAGATGGTCAAGGGATCAATAAGTATGGGAAAGTAAGGAAAAATAAGACGGTGATATACAACACCTGAACTAAAGATATCGGAGGTGCATCACAGGCAATAAACACACTTTGTGTGTTTTAACAGAAATTCAATTGTTCATCTTGAAACAATGATGAAATACGTTTTAGATAAAACATAAGTCGTAAAACAGTGCAATAGCTTTAGAATAAAAGCAGCTATAATAAAAGTCTCCTCGACCTGTGACTTTAAAAGGATCCCATCTATTTATAGCATCTCCTGTAGATGCCATTGCTTTTTCAGTTCATGTAGTTAATGCTGCAAAAATTAAGTTTTCTCTATACACACACACACACACATATATATATATATATATATATATATATATATATATAGAGAGCGAGAGAGAGAGAGAGAGAGAGAGATGTATTTATGCATACATACAGACAGATAGATAGACTTGTCTTAGAAATCCTTAAATAATTAAATCCTTAAAACAAATTTTTGTGAGAGGGGATTTTTTCCACACTTCCAAAATGTGTATGCTGTAAAATGCCAATCATGTAGTAGTTAGAAAACTTTTCTGTTGCAGACAGTTCCAGCAGTCCCCACCTTGTCGTATCCCAGTTAAGACACTGTGTACATCAGAATAAATTAAACTTTTATAAAAAAAAAAAAAGAAAGAAAAAAAAAGCATGATCTCCCCATGGTAAACTAGCCATGGTTTTCCACATGTGTATTTCTGAAAAATGTCTTACTAACATTGCCACAGTGATGCCAGGATACCACTGGGTCCATGTAAAGTCTTGTTTGTCACAGCTGTAGTAGCTTGCACATTCTATAATAATTGCTCTGACTAAAGATGTGGGCAAGATTGAACAGGAACCTCATTTTTTTTTTTACTTGTAAACATTTTCAAACTCGTAAAGATCATCGTATTTCTGTCTTTCTTAAATGGTATGTCCTTTTGTCTTTCCAAGTTAGAAGAGCTGAGAAAATAGTCTAATACCTTAAGGGAGTCATAGACATAGACAGATTAAAGGTTTATAGAACAGATCAATTTAAAATTAAAATAATGTTTAAACTACATTTATTTCAAATAAATTTCAGGTGATCAGTTTGACACTGGTGATGAGTCACTGTTTCCATTTGTGACAGCGGAGAGAAAACTATAGATCCTGTGATTAATGGGTGACAACTAGGACACAACTACACATAAAAAAAGACAAGGATAATGGTTCGAGTCATGACTGAAGCCAATACAACACTTAGACATGGAAGCAGCAATAAAAAATATAGACTTCTGTCAAAAGACAGAGAGCAATGATGACATTTTTGTCTGGAAAAGTTAAAAACCCTGACTTTATCAGGTAAGCGTTCCCTGTGGGGTTTAAAATGCTCCGATATAGACTAGCCGAAGAAACACAGTCCAGCAACTCATTCACAAGACTTTCTCAGTGTCCTAACGAAGTTAAAACTTCAATGCTGCTTTAGATAAGGTTTAAACAGATTTAGTTGTTATCATTTTTAATTAGAGCTATGTCCAATGGGACTTCTGGCTTTATGGAATGTTTTACATACAGAAGCGACGCTGATCCGGCTCTATCATCTGATTTTCCCTCCCTAACGCGCTCTGCTCCCAGGGGATATCACGAGGAATGACACGCACGTATCTCCTTACAGTGAGAATAAACAAACAAACACACACACACAGGAATAAACCCGAGTGCAGTTCTTATCTTTCGGTGCCTGGATGTGTTTTTATGGATATTTTTAGGATATGAATTAGTTTCTTATTGCCGCTGTGGTTATGTGTGTGTCTCTAGGAGTGTGTATGTGTTTGTTGCCTCAAAGGGCTGCGAGAATGCTCTTTTCCCACTGATGTGTTCAGTTAAATAATGTCCTGAGCTGCTCCGCACTAGCGTGTCAAAGCTTCACAAAGCTTTACCAACTAAAAACAGCACTAACAACAACACACCCGAGTCCTTTCACATTTCCTATCATTCAATCAAGTTAAAGATTGAGAAACAATATTCACCCCTAATTATATAAAGCACTTATGAAGTAATTCAGGGCACTGCAGACACACACAGATACAGCCGAATCAATTAGCCTTAATGATGAAGTGATCAAACGCAGGGATCAACAGGTGTCCCTTTAAATCAAAGGAGCTAGAAAGAGCCTGATGATTGGCTCCAACGGGTCACATGATCTGTCATTCCTCAGATGGGGCCTCAACCAAAGTTTCTGTCCATCCAGTTCATTTAAAACTAATATGGATGAATGTCATGAACAAAGAATATGAAAACACCTGGAAACACTAGAAACTGTTTGGTTGTTTTGTCTGCAGAGCATCACAGCTCACAATAAAGTAGGTTATTAACTCAAACTGTTTTTGATAATGAACCCAGCAAAACTGAGTTTTTATTATTTGCTTTGGTTGAACATGGCTAGGGTTGTGTGAAGCATCCTGTATCAATACAGTATATTCTGACTGACAGACAGATAGACGGTCATCATAGAGACTACATCCATCACCAATACAGTGGACATTTAGAGACATAAACACACACAGCTGATTAACTCACTGGATCTGCAGTCAGTTCGGGAAAAGTTTGCTGCTCCATGAAGACGAGTAATCCTCAGCGCTGCATGTGAGGGCTGCTTTGAGTAAACATTGTCATCAACTGTTGAATGCGTGTGTGAGAGAGAGGAGAGAGACCCGGGGCTGGTTTTCCAAATGCCCAAACGGATACAGAATGTCGCCGTCACCAGATTCCCCTTCGTTCTCGTGCGCTTTCTCTCTCTCTCATCCCTCCTCCTCTTCTTCCCTCTCTTCTGCTAACTTACCCCCTCCTCCCTCCTCTGCCTTTGCTGCTGCACCCACCCTCACATAATTTCTATTCCACCCACACTGCTGCCGGTTGACACACACTCGAGACGAATGTGTTGGCATTGCTGCAGAAGGACACCCCACATAAAATTAGCGCAAAGTTCAATTTATTCCCCTCAGAGCTCTTCTGTTATCTGCTTAATTTACCCCCACGTGTGTGGGGAGCAAAACCTGACAGTCTTGACGTTTGGAGGGGGTGCACGGTAAATAAGGAAAGAAGGGGAGGAGGAGGGGAGGACTGGATGTACTCAGCATTGATTTTCTCTGAAAGCTATCTGCAGGAAGGGTTGCGTGTTAAGAAGTAGCTGCATTCCTCAACATGCCTTGACACAGTGGAGGTACTCACCCCAACACTCACTGCCGTACATTAACACACCCCTGCTGCCTGCCCTCAATTTGGCCCAGGGGTGACAACGGAGAGAGGAGCACCAATCAAATACTCCAACTGTTGATGAATAACCAGTGATCAAGGGAGTTCCCCCCCCTCATTGTCTAACAACAATCAGACTAAATGATTCACACCTTATGTAGGTTAGGATAACAAAGTATTTTCGTTTGATAATCGCCATAATTACACGTGACGCCCTGAAACAGTACAACTGCTTTGGTAGAATCCTAAAGGTTTATTGCTCTTTCCTTCAGACGTTGTCTATTTTGAAAGGTCCACCACCCCCTCCTGTAACAAAGCCCCATACCATGATGCTACCACCTATGTATTCCACAGCTGGGATGTGAAATGCATAGGTGGTGGCATCATGGAACGGCTGTGACTGCATGTTACTGCGCACATGGCGCCAAAAACACTTGAACTAACACCTGAAATAAGTACGGGCTACTTTAGAATAAATGAATTAATGCCAAGCTTAACAGCAGGCATTAACTGAATTGAAACATATTTTGAAATATATTTTTGTTTTTATTAATGCTCTTAATGAAAGTCACAGTAAAAAAGACAGTCCTAATGATGCTGTTAGTTTGTGGGGTCTGTTAATACTGTATCATCATTACCGTTGGAGCAAAATGTTATTCCAACAGAAAGGCTTTGATAACGATAAATGAAACACCAAACACTTCATGTTGTAGTTCTATAACACCACAGGACATGTCTATGAAACCATAAGTCTTTGTTCCCGAGTCTATCCTCTAACTTTAATATTCTCCTTTTATTTGCCTTTAGAGTAAAGGCTTCTTCCTCTCTAATGGGCTGCTCAGCCCACTTATGTGTGGATCACTGTAGATGACACTGCGCTGTAATCTTAGGGTATATAACCTTCAGATTTGAAAGAAAATACTCTAATTATTCCAGCATTTAGAAGCTATAAATATTTTATGCAATACTAACTGCCCTAAAAGAGGAAATTCTGATCTGATTTATGTTTAGATTTCAAATTGTAAGCAGGTTACAGCTGTGTGGATCTGATATGTGGATATTTTAAAATTTGTTTGGTGAAAAAATAAAATGGTTATATTTTGTAAGGAGGTAGCCCACTGTCTAAACAGGGAATACAATCACCACTTTGAAACACCTGATACATCATTTGGTATGGTATGGTATGGTATGGTATGGTATGGTATGGTATGGTATGGTATGGTATGGTATGGTATGGTATGGTATGGTATGGTATGGTATGGTATAGTACAGTATAGTACGGTATGGTTTG
>NW_015150898.1:165988-178124 GCF_000732505.1 Cyprinodon variegatus | reverse complement strand
TCGTCCGCTCCCCTCTCTCTCCCTTGTAGATGGTAGAGATCATGCGCCAGATGATTAAATTCAAAGCAGCAACACATACGGAAATGATCCAGGGTTTCCGCGGATCATTTAAAATAATTACAATCCATTATTTTTTGGGGGATTTTTTCATTAATTTCATAAATTTTTATGGGATTTCGGTGTAACAATCAACATATACCGAATCGAATCGAACCGAAAACCGTGACCACGAAACCGTGAATCGAACCGAACCGTGGATTTTGTGAACCGTTTCACCCCTAGCAGGTTCATTTTTGGAGTTGTCTGCTACAGTACAATAGTTAGCCTGCAGCTGGCTGCCCTACAGACATGATGCTCATGGTTTGCCAACTGTACTTTTAAAACAGTGTTGCATATGATGAGTGGATTTAGTTTCTGCAGCTCTCTGTTATTTTTATTTATTATTTAACCAGAAATATTTCTTTCAAGTAATGTTGTTTATCCTCTACAAAGATGAAAGGTGAAACACTGGCAGCCAGCAGAAACAGATCACAGAGGGCCTGTAAAGCAATACTCTGGTAACGTTGGCACCCATTAAAAAAAGACTGAGCAGTAGAAAAATTATAAGACTTAATAATAGTAGTTGCTCTTTATTAAATACAAAGCATTATCACAAAAAGCTTAAAGGTGGAAACTTATTTTTTGATAGTTTCCTCAAAAAGCAGGCCTGTAAACACAACAACTTCATCAGAGCTAAATGAGAAAAAAACAAATATAAAAGTTTATATATATGTTTTTTTAAAGTGTGTATTGAAATAAAAATAGATCAAAATGAAGTTTGAGAGTGCGGCAGAGATATAAGACACACCTGAAAACAAGAGAGAAGCTTTAAAATGATGAGTAGCCTCTCAAAGGGCAGAGAAATGAAAAAAAGACGACTGTCAGGTGGTTAATTAGAGCAGTGATGTAAGATGTTGTTATTGGTTGGGCATTCCCAGCAATTCCTCGAAACAGAAAGGTTTTTTGTTTCCTTTGGGAGGGGGGGGGGGGGTTCTTGCCAACAGTTAAGTTAATTAGAATTAGGAAATATCAGTCGGTCGAGGATAGGACTCACTGAAGTCACATGTGGAGTTTGACTAAAAGTTTAAGTACATTAGGAAATGCCTACAATGCTGGGAGTCCAATAAAAAGATGCAAAAGGTAAAGCGCATGTTGGAGCAGTTAGGCCATTACTGCTTTGCAGTAAAAAGGTCCTAGGTTCAATTTCTGGCCTGCGGTCTTTCTGCATTTTCTCCAGTGGATGTGTGCATTCTCCCCCGCAAGCCAGCGGGAACATGAATACATGACTGTTAGGTCGACTGGTGGTTCTACACTGCTTACTATTAGTGTGTGTAAACATGATTGTGTTGTCCTGAAATGGATTAGCCGGGCCAGACGTCCATCTACATGATATATCAGTCTGGAAAGGAGCTGATAGAGCTCAGTTTCACAGGCAGAGCTGACAGAGTCAGTGGAAACGGGTTAGAACAAATCAGAAGGATGTGGAGCAAAATCCTCTTTTTTAAACTGAACATTTTCAACAGCAGGCAGTTAAGGAGTTCTAACGTATATAATTAACATTCAGGGTATGATAGGCATCATAAAAATCATTGCTCTTTAGCGGCTACGATCTTGACTGTTATGGTTGGTCAGGGTAGTGATGGATTAGTGATTATTGTGAAAATACCCTGAGCTTTTTTCCTGTTTGGCTCAGGAAATTCAGAAGTCTGATGCAGAGATTGCAGCATCACCCGGGCAATCTGCATGGCCTCCGTAACTGTACTGAGACAACACCATGTCATCACCATGTTCATTGTGAACTCAGGGTTAAGAGCCCTAACATGATGTGATTGTGAATTTTTGTTATATAAATTAAACTGGTTTGATGTAAATGTGCAACAATCAAAGCAAAAGGCAGTTTAAAATGTTTAAAATATTTTCTGTAATAGAAAAAAAAAACATTTAAACAGCAAATTCTCTTCGACAAAGTAGGGCGTTTGCAGTTAGCTTCTAATCATACATTGCTCTCAGCTGGAGGGCAATAAAAACATTTAGAAATATTATATTTTTATGTGAAATTTCTAAAGGAAAAAGTAAAAGAATAACTAAAAATACGTTTTGGCAGAGCTAAACATTGCAAAAACCAGAGATCTGAAATTGGCAACAAAATCGTGATTAGTTCAACTTCAAGCTTTCCACTGATTAGCTATGTTTCAAGGCCTTAACCATTATCTTAGTGAACCCAGATCAGGTTTCTTCACAGAGACATATCAACTGTTTGCTGATAAACAATCCAAATTCCTTAAAACCAGACATGAATCAATCTTTAACTATATTCTTTGATAAACTTTGGGCTCTTCAAATATAACCTTCAATTTTTTATATATAAACTGTCAATGTCTATTTTATAGTGACCAAATGGTGGAATAATAAACACAACAACCTTTTACAACCGACAAAGCAGCATTTCAGTCCACAGGATTTATTTTCATGAAAATTTGATTTGAGCTCCACTGGAAACAAATTTCAGCTTCCTCGATTCATTAATCACTCTATGTCTGAAGAGCTACCAGACAAGCAGTCAGTTATAGCCAAGGATTAAACATCTGAATAAAACCCAACGCCTAATATCATTTGATAGCCTTAGTTGTGTAAAAATGTAACAATTGGGACCAACTCGGTGCAGGCCCTATATCAAACACAAGCATGGTTTTAGTTTTCTATGTGTAGCGTTTCCCTTTGAGAAATGTCAGAAATATCAGACAAGCATAACAGTAAATACAGACTGTACTTTTCAAATTATTATTTTATTTTCTGTACAAAATAGATCCTCGAAATCCAACATGGATGCATTAAAAAGAAATTGTGCCCCATGGCTCATGGTTGTGCCAAACTTGGTGCCCAACTTCCTCTTTGCGAGCTGTTTTAATTCTGTCAGAGTTCAGGGCTCCAGAGCTTGATCAGCCTTTTTATTGGATATATGAATCGTTTTCTGACCCATTCACAGATCACTGCTATGACTGATTCGACTGATTGTCCCACTCCACAACAGATGGTCAGACTATCCTCTGGACTGCTGGGGGCATCAATTACAGCAAGATGTTCAGGTGCTAAAGCAGCAAAACAGGCCCAGACCATCACACTATTACCAGCACATTAAAAATAAGACAATTAAATATATCCTCACTGTCATTTTTTATATTTAATAATGAGGAAATTAAGGCATAGTTTGGTTCAGTCAAGTATAAGAAAGTTACATGTAAAATAAAAACCTAAGAATACACACAAAAATATTTACCATCATGACTGAACATTGTAAGCTGTGTTTCCTATTCTGTGTCAGATGCCAATATTGTTCAATGCAAGTAATCTTAATCAGGTTGTGAGGATTTCATTTTCTGTAAATTCAGTTACACATCTTCCTAAAACATCCAAATTTATTCCATCAATCCATCGAATATATACAATGAACTGAACTCATTAGATGACAGGTTTTCTGTTCTGTGCTAGAACTCTCCTTTGAAGGTCACCTTTTAGCTGAATCATAAACCCTGACCATAATGGAGGCAAATGAGACCTGTAGAGCTTCAAGTGCTTAAAGCTAACCTACTAGATTAAACGTTGATCCAGTAGCAGGCAGGCAGGGCTCTTTCAGTAAGGTTTTTTATTGTTTGTTTTATTTTTTTACTTCCTTTGGTGAACAGTGATTCTAACTGTGGTTAACTGAGAAACGGCTTAGATCCTTTCCACACTCATTAACTTGGTTACTTATCTGTTCCTCCATTCCTTTATGTTAGTATATGATCTGTTGGTTGTTGAGATATTATTTCCTGCTTTATTGTCAAACAGGTTTCTTTTAGACACTTCTATAGCTCCACAGGTCTGGGTGCGGCTGGAAAAGCTGAATTCGGCTTGTATGATTACCACAGTTCATTTGCGTTTATTTATTATTTTAAAAAGCATCTACTTGATCTATAACTTGATTGAATACCTTAAACATTTTAATGTTAAAAAAAAAAAGCAAAGGAGGAGAAATCGATAGGGAACAGAAATCTATTCACAGAAGGGTTTGTGATGTAGGGGGGAAATGTTGAAGAAAATTACTGGACAAGTTAAAATAAAAAAGCTACCAGAAAAAAATAAACATCATGTAAGAATTAGCACTGATTAAATGTAGCCATAACTAGATGGCTGGCATGTAGATACACAGTAGTTCATGTTAAGCAGTGACACATATCTCAGCTTCACCATGACATCTAAAAGCTTCTAGATGTGTGCATCTATGCTGTGTGTACTTATATGCCAGTCTACATACTGTGTGCGCTTTTGTGTCAGCTCCTCACTAATGAGTTGAATGTCAACTTGTTGCTCATCAGAGCTCGTTGGAAGAGCGGGCCGACACTTAGAGCCCAATTACGCTCCACCACAAAGACCTCCTCCTTCAGAACACAATGCTCTCTCTGTTTGTGAATATGACAGCATGTGCAGCAAGAGAAAAAGGCCTAACAACCGGAAGGAAAGAGGTATAATAGAGGCGGCAGGCGGAGCTAAGATAAAGACCTGAACATGGGATGCTCTGGTGATGGAACGTCAACAATGAGAATCACGCAAAAAGTCTGCAGTTTAAAGGTTTAGTGAATAGAATAGAAAATCCATTTATTGTCCCACAAGTGGGAAATGTTGATGTTTACAGCAGCAAAAAGATTATAGAATATAGTGGAGGATGTTCTTTTTCAGGCTGCTCAGTGGCACAGTGGGTAGCACTGCTGCCTTGCAGCAAGAAGATTCTGGGTTCAGGGTCTTTCTGCATGATGTTTGCATGTTCTCCCTGAGCATGCATGGGTTCTCTCCGGGTACTCCAGCTTCCTCCCACAGTCCAAAAACATGACTGTTAGGTTAATTGACTTCTCTAAATTCTCCTTAGGTGTGAGAGTGTGCGTGAATGGTTGTTTGTCCTGTTTGTCTCTGTGTTGCCCTGCGATGGACTGGCGACCTGTCCAGGGTGAATCCCATCTCTGGCCCGTAGACAGCTGGAGATAGGCACCAGCACACCTCACGACCCCACAAGCGTGTCAGATGATGGATGGATGGATGTTCTTTTTCATCCATAATTTTTTCCGGGTGGATCATCAAAATAAGTGGTCCTCCTAATTGTCAATCATTCTGGTGATATGTTTACGTAAGGCCGTCCTACGTTCTCATCCTTATTTTCCCTGACATAGTGGAAAAATTGTGAGTCTTCTTTTGGAAAGTAAGCTTGCGTGAGCGATGCAAACAGCAACTTTAAGGTGGAGCGTGCACAAGGAGAACCTTTAACAATGCATAATTACTTAAATAAAATCTGAGAACGACACAAAAGGATTAAAATAATAGCCTAGTAAACTAGCCCCACCCACCAGCGGCCAAAATCATTTTTGCCTGTGAGTGGTCTAGCCTCGATCAATGCTCCAGGCCCTAGAACTGGTGGACCAATCACAACGCAGAGATGTGTTTGGAATTTCTGGACGCAAAGCGGGCGGGGTTTTGAGGGCGGGAAGACAAAGCTGTGAAACGCTGGAGAAAGCACAACAAGCAAGATGGCTACAACTATTGAACAGTTGTCATTTGACTCAGCTTTGGAATCTGTTTTTGGAAGGATTAGACTTGGGGTTTTTGTTGAAACGTGAGCAGGAAGAGGCTCTACGCTCATTCATTTTTAAGAAGGATGTATTCGCCGTTTTACCGACAGGCTGTTTGTTTACACTCCTCCACCAGCTTTCTGTCGCGCTTACTACGTCACAGTCAGTTGCGCTCATCGGTCAGAGCGTTGGCCAAAAGCTACAGACATGGTTTGAAAAACAACGGGTTGTTCTCATCGACAATCTTCCGATGTCTCATTCATCAGAGGCTTAAGGGCTTTTATTACATTTAATGCAAGCATCATGTCAGCCTCTGTCGGAGCACAGAGACAGTTTTATTCCTCCATAATTGAGCTGACAAAGCTCATCCCATAACTTCCTGTCATTGTCCTGTCAGGTCAGGATGCACCGCCTGTTGTTCAGGCAGAATCTTTTTCAGCAATCATCCAAAGAGGATTCCTAGAACTTTGTGACAGGCTTCTTTAATCTGACAAAGTCTAAATGTATCAAGTTTATTCAAAGTTACCCGCAAAAAATAGAACTTAGCAACTTTGAGTTTTCAAACAAACAAGAAAAAATCAATTTAGGTCTTTTATCTCATGTTTTGCTTCCTGTTGCAAAAAGAAAGAATGAGAAAAATGTATAGAGGAAAAAAAAAACTGTCATAGTGAAGCTACAGTGGTGTGTTTTTGCGCTGTGTCCTCCCAGGGTGCCCCAGTCACCACTAAACAGCGGAAACATTTAACTCTGATTTCTATCTCAAAGCCTCTGTTATGAAAAGAGCCTTAGACAGTAAGACTCTCCCTCTAACGTAAACACACAGACGACTCTTCACAGCAACAACACTTCAGTTTATGCTTTTAGTTACGAGTAGGATTTTTGCAATTTTTATTTGGAACAAATGAAATAAAAACTAGGAGTACCTAATGGTGTATCTGTTCGCCCAAGTATTAAAACACACAGGCTGAATTTTGACTTCATGAAAAAAAACCTCTAAATAGGCATATTGTTGGGCAAAACTCATGGTTCTCAAATGACTTTACTCCAGGTCATTTCTTGGAGCTAAAAGAACGGCAGAGGAACCGTTCCTGGGACAATGGAGCCATGTTACACTCGGCCAAGCTGCACAAGTGATCCGGTTCAAGTCAGGTAATTCAGTAGGCCAAATAATTTATTACAATGCCATAAAAACAGTTGGGAACATATTGCACACACGGGAGAAACAACAGCCAAAGGCTGCAATGAGTAGAGGCTTCAGAATAGAATCCAATCTGTATATATGGACTGGCCATAATATTAGGTACAGCTAGCTCAGACCAGGTTCAGGTAACATTTTGCTTTAGTTCTTTGAGGCATAAAGCAAAGAGGCCGGGAGTTTAGGGGTGTGATTAGAAGCATCAGTTTGTCTCAGAGAGTATGTATAAAGTAATGAGAAGACATTGCTGTGCTTCATTGGTGTAGGAGGGAAATAAGCTTTTAATCTAAGAACAATAACTGTCACTGAAAAATGGAAAAGCCCAACATTATATCCTACTGGAGGATTAGTTTTCAAAAAGTTGGCAACCAGCTTGAAAGATAAGCAACCATATGGAGGGATATTCTGTCACAAAAAAGCAACGCTGAGTTGTTATTGTTTTTTTATAAGATAATGTTATGTGTGATAGTAATGGTTTCCATGCTGTTTCTATGTTATTATTTATTTTCTGCCAAAGAAATAAAACCACACAGTGCAGTAAGTACGAGTTCAAGAGTTTCTCACCTCCAAGTCGTCCAGGGAGCGAGCCATGCTGAGGCGCTTGGAGCGCCCAAAAGAGCGTCTGGCTGAAGAGCGCTGGGGTAGAGGAGGGAATCCCATCGTCAAACCGCGGAACCGACCACCCTGAGGTCAATAAGGGATAACATTAGGTTCAGCTGCTGTGCTCCAACAAAGGTCTTACTAAACACCTGTTTGTCACTTAGTGAGAAACCATTGAAGTAGGCTAATTAATAAGAATCCACAGGTTCTGACTGTAGGTTCTTTTCATCTTCTTCTCTGCTTAAAGACGGTGCTAAACTCAAGGAACCAGTAAGATAAATAGTTGAACAGGATCCTGTGTGCCTCTGAATGTAACTTCAGAGTTGTTGTTTTTTTTTTGTATACTCTAATTAGAAAACTTATGTAGAACTCATGTGTTGTGTTTTATATCACCAGTTAATTTTCACCCAAAACATGGGCTCTTGTAAACATGTATGTCTGTGAATTTGTTTATTTACAGCATCCCTGCCTGTTTTTAAAAGGTGACTACAGCGATTTAAGATGCAGAGGCTGATAAAGATCAAAAATTAGTATATGTACTTTGGAAAACAAATTGTTTTGGAAGGTTTTCTTGGCACTGCCTGTACAGTAGCACAGTTAGTAGCATCGATGCCTTCCACCAAGAAGGCACTGGGTTGGATTCCTTGAGTTCTGCATGGAGTTTGCATGTTCTTCCAATGCATGCATGGGTTCTCTCTGGGTACTCCGGGTTCCTCCCACAGTCCAAGAACATGACAGCAGTAATAATGGTAATAATAATAATCAGTAAAAGCATTATTAACTTCTTTTTAAGGGTTCCTGAAAAAGAAAATCCAACCCATCTAATATGAGGTACAGTAGAATATTTTCTACTCTTTTTTGTTTTTTCACTGCACATCTCTTTTGAGAAGATTTAGATGAAAAACAGTTCAAAGAAATTGAACACCTTCTTCTTTAGTTAGATCTTTAGTTGCCTCTAGCTCGCTTTGAGATCTCGTCACAGTTCATCTTTACATAGTTTGGTTTTCTTTTAGAATTTTTAAATACAACGTGAGCAATGAAGAGTGTTACACTCACCTGGCCTTTAAAGAGGACTTTCAACTCATTCATGTTAATGTCTCAAATTACAAATAACTTACAAACTTAAGTATGACTACAGGCAGTGATAATACAACAAATAGGGAAAACTGACTTATAACTTCTTCTAAGAGAATTAAGCTTTAAAGAGCTGGGAAAACACGTAGAAATGTGTCTGGGACTGTATGTTTTCCTAATTGGAGCACATTTTATCCCCTACATACTACATTCCACATGGTATAAGCATGCATGTACAGTCCTGTTGTTCGCCAGCTGTTACATCAATCTCATGGTCCTAATGCAAAGATTACAAAAAAACCTGCATAATTACCATGACATAGTCTAAAACAAAATCCAGAAATCAAAATATTTGGTTTTTTAACTATTTATTTGTATAATACAGCCTAGATTATATCTCTCACAGTGGAAATGCACCTACAATGAAAATTTTAGACTATTACATGATTTACAAGTGGGAGAACTTGCAAAATAGCAGCGTTTTCAAATACGTATTTTCCTCACTCTATATGCACCATCTCTGTCACATGGTTTGGTATTTGGAGATACCAACTAATGACGGAGAGCAGCAGGTTAGAAAAACATTAAAACTTTATGATGTTTGCAGACGTGCTGCCATGGAAAAGTGCTAATTGGAGTAAGACTCCAACATCCCTGCAGCGAGACACTGCCAGAAACCTCAGAGCATCACATCAGTCACATGGATGACCCAAAACAAATTGAAAATGACGTCATCCCACTGAGGACTGACTGCTGCAAATAAATCACAGGAGACGGCGATTCATCAGCGGTCGCTCTGACAGCTGCTGCATTTCCACAAACAAACTGAACTACGTCTGACTGTAGACGGCAGCATTCTAGACCGGACCCCAGGTCATAGAGGGAGACAGGTAATTAAACGACGCCGACAGGTTTGAGAGGACAGACGCGAGCTGAATCAGACCGCTTGTTTAGAAAGGCTGTTGCTGCGTTTCATCAGGCAGTTGCAGCGGTGTTGCCTGGATACCGAGTCAACTCTACGTCCGTGCATTCCCTCATACGTTCAGATAATAAAGATTCAAACAGCTGATTAAATGTGTGGGCACTAACACTCCCTAATTCACTAACACATGACCTTTTTTTTTAACCCCATTAGTAGTGGTGAACGTGAGGAAGGAAGCCAAAGTCATTTTATGGAGAAACACAAATTGGGGTTAAATGGGAAAGAAATGGTAAAGAGGAGGCTGATCTGGGTGTTTTTATGGAAAAATAAAGCAGGAAAAATTAAAAGCTCTTATCTGTGAGAATTATCCTCAACATTAAAACACACTGATAAACACAAAATCGACAATCCATTAAAAAATCCTTCATAACAACACATCTCTTCATATAATAAAGATTCACAAACAGAAAACTAAAACTAAATCAATGCAGCAGGCTGGGTTAATAAAAGCAGATATGTATTTAACTAAGAATGCATCTGACCAAAAAGCTGTATATATTATTTATCAATCCAGAAACTTTTAGACAAGTAAGCCAAAGCTTTTACATAAAAACATTAAGACCAAACTTTGTTACAAGTGAAATTAACTCAAACTTTATCTCTGCACCTTCTTTAGGTATCACCATATTTCAGAGGTAATGAAAGCAGGGAAAATTGAGTGAGCAGGACGCCTAGAGAGAGAAGTGAGACAGTGCCACCAAGTGTTAAACAAGGAGCAAACATCACCTGTAAATGGGTAGACATTTTTTAGTTGTCTAAAATTAATAACTAATACAGTGGAGCAAAGCCACAGAGGGAGGAAGCTTTCATGCTCCTGATACTAATTGTGAGATCTTTACCAGTCCATAACACCTTCAACGTTCATCTTCCCGACTGTCATTCTCTGCCCTGCTTTGGCATTGTTCCTACTTCCTCTGATTGTCCCTAAAGGGTCCCAGGAACCTCTCAGCCAATCAGCTTCAAGATTAAAAACATCGGCTTCCTCCAGTTTTAAGGGAGACTGGCTGCAGCGTTTGTCCTGCATTCAGCTCTAAGCAGAGACTGTTTTCATTTATAAAGGTAGGGTTAATGGAAATAATATATTCTTTACAATTAGAAAACATCTTTCTTAGACTTTACAGTAAATACAGTAAATGTGAGTCACAAGCAGAGGAGAGTAGTGATAGTTCATCATATTTCTACTTTAGTAAGACTAAACAAGTATTTGGTAACTGATCTAATTATTAACCATGATCATAACAACAAACATTAGAGTTTTTTACAAAAATGATGTAAAATTGGACAAAATATTCAGTGATATACACATTCTGGTGTTTCAAAGAATGAGATGGAGATAAACATATAACATGCCATAATTATATAATAAAATATTGAAACAGAATTAAGACTGTTCAAAATACATATTTTTAGATATAAAACATTAATAGTCAAAGTATGTAGAAAAGGTTAAATTCTAGTGTACTGTACTCTCACTCAGGTGACTCAGCAGATGGAAATTACAATTTAACCAAACAAAAAAAAAATAAGTGTGTCTCTTAATGGTGCTTATTTGTTTAAGCTTGTTTTCATTAAGTGAAGTTACTCATAATGGATGGAGCAGCAAGAAAAGTGACTCAAGTAAGAGTAGATTACTTATTATATTTTTGCTCAAGAAGAAGTAAAAAGTACAACGCTGTAAAACTACTGTAAAAGTAACTGAGTAAGTGTATTTAAAAAAATATCTAATATCTGATCATCTCAAAAAATAAACATCCTATAATTCTTCTCATTTCAGAGGCGGGATTAGGAGCCCTGCCTCTAACCTAACTCTCCCTACCGCTGCACACTGCTGGGCAGCTGGCTGAAAGAAGGCTGCTCCAGTTTTCCATCACTAAGGTGCCAGAAACATGATCCCGTATTTCCACTTCAAAATGATGCACAGAGCCAAGGGGCAGCGATACAACAAGCTCGACAAGGCATGGATATTATGGTGATGATGCAGTTGGTGGAGTTTAGGCAACGTGTCTGTAAAACAGCCGACTGCAGACTGGCTACCATCGCAGACACTACAATTATACCAACATAATATCACTTTAATATTTTTTATAGTTTTTCTGTAATAGGATAAAAGGCTATAAAGATCATACCCAACACAACCTTTAATAGATGTCACAGACAGCACTGTGACAATAACAGTCTACTTATCAGTCAGTAAATTAGACCATGTCAGATGTTTTTGTATAATTACTAAGAATCCTTTATATATTTTTGTTAAGGTTTTCTGAGTGAATCCCATAACAAACCAACCCATTACTATTCTGAACCATACAGGCATGTATTATAACACAATGCCTAGATCTAAAACTAACAGCAGTGATGGCTGCTCCCCTTCTAGAAAAGGTTTAGGGTCATTTTTTTAATCATCTATTCTAGAGGCTCTGATTCTGTAGTAACAGGGATTATCTACAAACAGGTGGATCTTTTCCAGATGGGGGGTGATTTCCTCCAAGTTTTCCTCGAGCTCAGATATTGTGGTGCCATCCTGTGTTTTTTTGTTGTTTATTTTTTTACATAGAGAGCTCTAAAAGTTAAAGTTTGGGCCTCAGAAAGAAGATACCTGTTAAAAGTTCCTATTTGTGCTTAGACAGAGAACACTTTATTGTTGAGGGT